>NC_084736.1:84854172-84956672 GCF_033978785.1 Entelurus aequoreus
TGCAGTTCAGGGTCATGGGTAGCTGGAGCCTATCCCAGCTGACTTTAGAACACATTTCAAACCCCGAGCCCTTGAATAGGACAAATGTCGAAAAACCAGCAAACTGTCTTTTTGTTTTGTTGAGCCGACTGAAAACTAAATATTGCATTTATTACTCACCGGCTGTTGGATTGTAACGTGCATCTCATTACACCATTTGAAGGCGTTGTAATCGCCATGTAAAATGGCTAATGCTATAATCTTTAGCATATCTATGGCAAATCCAGAGAATTGTGAAAAGTTGCGACTTACTGTACTTTCTAGTGCCGTTTTCTTGCTTTGTTGGGATAGAAAATTGTAGCATCAGCGAGGGTTAGTTTGGCTCTGAGTGCTTGTTTACCAGCCGGCGCCGAGTCGCATGCAACTAAAGTAGTGAAATGTGGCACCGTTTGATTTGACAAAAGCTGTCAAGTTGTCACGTTGTGTAAATGCTCAATAAAAAGAGAATACAACAAATCCTTTTCAACTTATATTCAAGACAAGATATTTAACATTCAAACTGGGAAACTTTGTTATTTATTGCAAATAATCATGAAGTTAGAATGTAATGGCAGCAGCACATTGCAAAAAAAGGCATTTTACCAGTGTGTTACATGGCCTTTCCTTTTAACAACACTTATTTTTTAAGCTTTTCAGGTGGAATTCTTTCCCATTCTTGCTTGATGTACAGCTTAAGTTGTTCAACAGTCTCCCTTCTCATATTTTAGACGCCACACATTTTCAATGTCTGGACTACAGGCAGGCCAGTCTAGTACCCACACTCCTTTACTATGAAGCCACACTGTTGTAACACGTGGCTTGGCATTGTCTTGCTGAAATAAGCAGGGGCGTCCATGAAAACGTATGTAAAGCTGTATGTACCTTTCAGCATTAATGGTGCCTTCACAGATGTGTAAGTTACCCACGTCTTGGCCACTAATACACCCCCATACCATCACACATGCTGCCTTTTACACTTTGGGTCTACAACAGTCCGGATGGTTCTCCGGAGGACACCACGTCCACAGTTTCCGAAAACAATGTGAAATGTGGACTCGTCAGACCACAGAACACTTTTCCACTTTGCAGCAGTCCATCATAGATGAGCTCGGGCCCAGCGAAGCCGGCGGCGTTTCTGGGTGTTGTTGATAAATGGCTTTGGCTTTGCATAGTAGAGTTTTAACTTGCACTTACAGATGTAGCAACCAACTGTAGTTACTGACAGTGGTTTTCTGAAGTGTTCCTGAGCCCATGTGGTGATATCCTTTACTCACTGATGTCTGTTTTTGATGCAGTACCGCCTGAGGGATCCAAGGTCATGGGCATTCAATGTTGGTTTTCAGCCTTGCCGCTTACGTGCAGTGATTTCTCCACATTCTCTGAACCTTTTGATGATATTACGGAGCGTAGATGGTGAAATCCCTCAATTCCTTGTTAAGAAATGTTGTTCTTCAACAATTTGCTCAGGCATTTGTTGACAAAGTGGTGACCCTCGCCCCGTCCTTGTTTGTGAATGACTGGAAGCTGCTTTTATACCCAATCATGGCACCCACCTGTTCCCAATTAGCCTGTTCACCTGTGGGATGTTCCAAATAAGTCTTTGATGAGCATTCCTCAACTTTCTCACTCTTTTTTGCCACTTGTGCCAGCTTTTTTGAAACATGTTGCAGCCATCAAATTCCAAATGAGCTAATATTTGCAGAAAATAAAGTTTCTCAGTCATATCTCGTCTTTGCAGTCTATTCAATTGAATATAAGTTGAAAAGGATTTGTTGTATTCTCTTTTTATTGAGCATTTACACAACGTGACAACTTGACTGCTTTTGTAGTTTGTACACGAATATGTACCTCGTAGTACTGACGGAATTTTGGCGGTTCCCTTAAAAGTACTGAATCCAGAAGTCATCCGTAGACTTCTGTCTTTTAACATTTAAGAATGTTATAAAAAGTATTTGACAATGTCATAGAGCAATCAAAGTTGTACATTTATGTAATTTAGCAAAGACTAATTTGGGCAGAGCGCTCAAGGACATCTTTCAGGTCTGGTGCTCATAGAAGACCAGCTAACTTGCAGGATATCCCTCATGCAGTTGTTGTTGTTTGCATTTGCAACTTATTACTTTGCATTTGTTTTTCATGCTGCAGCGTTGAGATTGCAGCATTTTTTATATTGTTTCTATTGATTGTGGATCATGTTAGTGCTTGGAGTGTTGCTCCATGAGCATCTCAGTGGGTGTACTTATTATTCATGCATATTACCAATGCAGGCAACAACTGAATATTATCAACATATTACCAATGCAGTGAATATTATCAACATATTACCAATGCAGTGAATATTATCAACATATTACCAATGCAGTGAATATTATCAACATATTACCAATGCAGTGAATATTATCAAAATATTACCAATGCAGTGAATAGTATCAACATATTACCAATGCAGGCAACAAGTGAATATTATCAACATATTACCAATGCAGTGAATATTATCAACATATTACCAATGCAGTGAATATTATCAACATATTACCAATGCAGTGAATATTATCAACATATTACCAATGCAGTGAATATTATCAACATATTACCAATGCAGTGAATATTATCAACATATTACCAATGCAGTGAATAGTATCAACATATTACCAATGCAGGCAACAAGTGAATATTATCAACATATTACCAATGCAGTGAATATTATCAACATATTACCAATGCAGGCAACAAGTGAATATTATCAACATATTACCAATGCAGTGAATATTATCAACATATTACCAATGCAGTGAATATTATCAACATATTACCAATGCAGTGAATATTATCAACATATTACCAATGCAGTGAATGTTATCAACATATTACCAATGCAGGCAACAAGTGAATATTATCAACATATTACCAATGCAGGCAACAAGTGAATATTATCAACATATTACCAATGCAGTGAATATTATCAACATATTACCAATGCAGTGAATATTATCAACATATTATCAATGCAGTGAATGTTATCAACATATTACCAATGCAGGCAACAAGTGAATATTATCAACATATTACCAATGCAGGCAACAAGTGAATATTATCAACATATTACCAATGCAGGCAACAAGTGAATATTATCAACATATTACCAATGCAGGCAACAAGTGAATATTATCAACATATTACCAATGCAGTGAATATTATCAACATATTACCAATGCAGACAACAAGTGAATATTATCAAGTGTGTGACAATTTAGTCGCCTTCCTGCTTGTAAAGCAAATCGTCTTCCGACATTATTTTGCCCAAAGGAAGTTTCTGGAGCTGCAAACATTTGAGTGACTAATGTGAAGTTGCCTTTACCACATTTGTCACTTTCAGGCTCTAATGAATGACTCAGTGTACATTTTGTTTGTGGCGATAGCATTAAGGTGCCGTCGGAGTGTTTGTGCGAGGAGATTTAACAGCGGACGGGATTTATTAGCGCGCTCCATTAAGAAATGGAGTGAAGGTGGAAACATCTAAATGGGAGAACGAGGAGAAGATGAATGACAGTATTAGTAAGTTGAATGTGTGGTCTCTCCATAAAATGTTGTGTTGTGATTAGGATGCACGTCACAGCTTGGCTGCGGGCTTTTTAAATGCATTCACTTGTGATTCCACACAATTGAAGTCATCACATGCTCTGATTCCAATGGAAACTGCCAGAATGAAGCCTTTAGTCTTCAGTTGCAGGAATAAGGCCAATTATTTCTCTCTTTTTAGGAGCACAGGCCCAGAGCTTGAATGCTATTAGCCGCATTTCTAATACATGTTTTTTTAGCTTTTTTGTTTTTTCACTTCTATAAATCATGGAGGAAGAATTCTGGGCGCAATATTTTGCACACGTATAATCGTTTTACCTACTTTTTACCATATTACTCCCTCTATGCAATTTTAAAATCTTTTGTTTACATATTGTTATAAATATTGACATTAGAGTATTGGTTTGGTCCATTTTAAAGATGATTCTTGTAACTATTGTTTTTAATTATAAAAGCAACAAATCAAGACAAGTAATAGTAAAGTTAATAGTTTGCATAAAGATTATTCAGTATTATAAAGGAGCCCGCCAGATTCCAGCTACAAACACGAGTATTTAAGTCAGGGGTGTCCAAGTCATGTTCGATGGGGGCCACATGGAGACTAATCTACTCCCAAGTGGGCCAAACTGGTCAAATCACGGCAAGATAACTTCAAAATTGTCATGTCTGTGATCATGTTTTTGTTTGGCCATGCTCAGTTTGGGTTTTGGACTCTTTTTAGTTCCTGTTAGTGCACTCTTGTTTGTTTTGTTTCCGTGACAACTTATTAGTTTCACCTGTTTCACGTTTTGGACTCGCGCACCTGGTGCCAATCATGTCATTGTTATTTAAGCCTGTCAGTTTCTGTTGGTCGTCCTGGCGACATCACCTCTGTTACGTCTACTACCCATGATACTCATGTTTATCATAGTCCATGCTGTTCGTTCTTGTTTATTTTATGTCCATAGTTTTGCCTTTGTGCTAGTCCTTGTTTTCTTTAGCCAAGTTTGTACTTCTGCCTTGTGCGCGCTTTTTGTTCACTCTTTTTGTTAGTGTTAAAAATAAATCATGTCCCTACCTTCACGCCATGTCCACTCCAACTATTCTTGCATCTCGGGAAAACAAACACCCCATAGTCCATGTCGTGACAAAAATAAAGACAATTTCAGATTGTTTTCTTGGTTTAAAAATAGACAAACACATTCTGAAAAATGTACACATCATAATGTTGTTGTTTTTTATACTTACATGTTGCGGTTGATAGTATTCTATCTTTATTTGTCCTTATTTATACTTTCTGAATAAATGATGTGATAGTGTTCATCAGTCAACTCATTGGTGTTCATTTTCAATCTATCAAGATAAATAATCATTTTGCAATGCATTCATCTACCCACTGCCAATGCAGTCTGCTGAAAATGATGAAAGTGCCACTCTACATAGTCGCTGACGCTGTGGTCAAAGTTGGAATTGCCAAACATGAAATACATTCATTTAATAAAGTCAAATACAAATAAGGCAACAAGAGAAGTATCCCACACTTCTCTTTTGTAAAGTAAATGTGTACAGTGGATATAGATCATCTGCATCAACTATATGATTTGCCTGAGTGGCTGGACAAGATAATAATAATAAAGTTGGAATTGCCACAAAACACATTTTAAGATATTCAACACTGTCCTACCATTTCGTCACGTTTCATGCGTCAGGTAAACCGAGACGAATGGGGCCATATGATCTCCACAGTAGATTTTAGGCAATGTAGTCCATCGCTGATTGTAATTATTAGATTAGATTCAGCTGGAGTACTCTCCCGGTCTCTCCTCAATTGCAATTGTTCAAGCTAACAAGATGACAAGCTAACAAGTTAAATGCTAAATGCAAACCAAATGTAATACCTAAATGCTTCACACACTAATTAAATGATAACATGAATAAGTATTTACCACTAATCAATGATAAGGAGAGCTAATTGATAGCACACATGAAATGGAATCAGAGTCCCAGTCTCTTTAGCCTGGTGGTCGTCAATGTGCTATTTTTAAAGTACCACTGATAGTCACACCCTCTGTGTTTGAACCATCCCCTTGTACCACCCCCGGGAGGTGAGGGGAGCAGTGAGCAGCAGCGGTGGCAGTGCTCAGGAATCAATTTGGTGATTCAACCCCCAATTCCAACCCTTGATGCTGAGTGCCAAGCAGGGAGGTAATGGCTAGTCTTTGGTATGACTCGGCCAGGGTTTGAACTCACAACCTACCAATCTCAGGGCCGACACTCGAACCATAAGGCTGACCCGGCCAGGGTTTGAACTCACGACCTACCGATCTCAGGGCCGACACTCGAACCACAAGGCCACTGAGCTGTTTGTATAGACTTTAGAGTTTTTGTAAATGCTCATTTTCGACTTTATGCATATGTTTGTGTTTACGAGTCATGTTGTGTCCACACAGATGTGACACAGGCAATGCAGGTGACATCTACAGGCCCACAGACCGTCCAAAAGGCCCAAGGAGAAACTTTCCAGTTGGGGTGCACCTACACGCCCGGAGTCCAAGACACGGGTGAGTTGGACATTGAGTGGTCCAACCTCAGCCCAGACATGACGCAGAAAGACAAGCTGGTATGTGTACTATGAATAAACACACTAATGTTGTGTCTTAGCAAATAAAGAGCCAGTCGCTAGTAAAACCTGCTTTTCTCTCTTGTGATGACTCATGTTTGTGTCCCAGATCTTGGCCTACACGGGAGGCCAAATGATCAACTATGACTCCAGCCTCTCCAAAAGGCTGAGCCTGGTAGGAGACCTCAAGCAGGGGGACGCCTCCATCTCTCTGGCTGACGTCAGGCTGTCAGATACAGCCACCTACCAGTGCAAAGTCAAGAAGGGCCAGGGTGTCGACACGCGGAAAGTAACTCTCGTGGTGATGGGTGAGGAAGGATTCTTCAAACGGGTTCAACCTGTTTTGTTTGTCACCTCCTGCACCGATGGAATTTGTTTGGAAAGTTGTCTTCCAGCTCCCAACAACATTTCATTGTTTTCCCTCTCCAGTTCCCCCCTCTGTACCAAAATGTTGGGTTGACGGCAAGGAGGAGAAAGGCGGTCCTGTCTCCCTCCGTTGCAAATCATACCAGGGATCGTCGCCTCTCACGTATACCTGGACCAGAGAAAGCGGGGGTGCGATGCCACCCGTCCAGGCACTGGATATGGAAGGTAGCGGCTGAAACCTTATCATACAACAATAGACTTAATGACGTGTCCAATCTGAATGTGTTTTTTCATGAAGCGGCGCAGACCGGGGAGCTTTTGATCAAGAACCACTCAAACAGCCTAGTTGGAACTTACATGTGTGAGGCCAAAAACCCCGTTGGCAAGACGCAGTGCAGATATTCACTGAAGGCACACAACCGTGAGTAACAGACGGACGGCATCAGCCCTCATTTTACTTTCTGAATCCTATTACATATTTGGTGTATAGCTCTAAATATACAAATCGTGACCCAGTTAAATATGTAACCACTTTGACAAAAACACAAGAGTAAATGTTGGGCACGGATGAATAAGAAGTTCCAGCCTTGACAGAAGTCCATAGTTTAGGAAAATGTTTGTACACTTTGAACACAACATAAAGTGCAATACTGTACATCAAACTAACTAAAATACCAAAGGTGATGAATCAAATATCCGTTTAATAACAAAGCTGAACTGTCCTTCTTCTTATGCAGCAGCCACACACACACACACACACACACACACACACACACACACACACACACACACACACACATACACACACACACATACACACACACACATACACTGTCACTAGGTGTGTGGTGCAATTACAGTCTGAAACCACAAACTGAACTCAAACAGCCAAGTTGCTACAATGATTTGAAATAGAAAAAAATACATCCACTTTACCTTTTTGGTTAATCCTCTTTGTGTGAAAGGGGGAGGGAAGAGGCAGTGGCAACAACGCTGTGGAAACTTCTGGAATGTTTCAAGCCATGCATTGTTTGTCCTTTGCTTCCTTTGTACTTATATTGATCCCCCAAACTAGAAAAATGAGACCCTCTTCCTGAAACCTAATAATCGGGGTAATGATGGACTCAGACTTGAACTTTAATAGCAGACTTGCCAACTTGAATTTTAACCCCAAAAAAACCAAATCAATTTGACTTCCATGATGCATCAGACGGGTGTGGTGTAGCAGTTTCTGAGGTTCAACTTAGATGAAGTGGCAAGTGGGCAAAACAAAGTCACAATGCTGTACTCTAATTAGATTAAATCTTGTTGATTTTGTAATTTAGCACTGAAAATAAATAATAAATACATGCTTGACAATCTCCTTAGAATGAAAGCTCCACCCCACATGGGAAGAATCCAAAGAAGCTTGGATAATAATGACTTTGCCTCATTCATGTATCATTTTAATCCAGTGATTGTTGTCTGCATTAGGTGGGCACAACTGGAAAGTTGAGATGCTTTACCATACAAAAAAATGACAATTTAAATGCTACAAAATCCATCACTCATCTGGGCTCAGCTTCTTAATCCTAAATCCAAAATCCGTTCCTGGCCTTGATATGGATCATACCAAAACATTCAAGGATGCAAATTTGTCTCTCTGATCTCTTGTTTTATGAAATAATCCATGCCAGTTCTGGACCGGTTGCTTAGTTTTCACATTCAAAGGCTTGTGGTTCAAATTGTCTTCTGAAGTCAGCTGGGATAGGCTCCAGCTAGTAGCTACCCATCACCCTGAACATAAGGCAGGGAGTCCTAACCACGGTCAGATCCTAATTCACTTCATTGGACTGAACAACAAGAAATATATGTTTGTGTAGATATTAGGGTTGTACGTTATACCAGTATTAGTATAGTATTGCGATACTAATAAATCATGTTCGGTACTATAGTGACTCTAAAAAGTACTGGTTTATTTAAAGACAAACTTGCAATAAGAAACATATGCTTAATGTACTCTAAGATTTGTTGTTAAAATAAAGCCAATAATGCAATTTGTGGTCCCCTTTATTTAGAAAAGTATCAAAATAATTTGGGTACCGGTACCGAAATATTGGTATCGGGACCACACTAGTATCTACATCTTCCAGTGATGTGTAGTGACAGGCAGGACACTTAAATGTTGCTCCACTGGATGGCAGAAGGAATGTTTACCATTTCTGGTCTCGGGGTCTTGCATGTTCTCCCCTTGAATGTACTCCGGCTTCCTCCCACCTCCAAAGACATGCACCTGGGGATAGGCCCCTCCCACCTCCAAAGACATGCACCTGGGGATAGGCCCCTCCCACCTCCAAAGACATGCACCTGGGGATAGGCTCCTCCCAGTGTATGTCCACTTTTGACCAGGACGGTGTATGCCTGGGCTCAATAAGGGTGCTACAACAAGTGGTAGGAGATGGATGAAGTATAATATTAACAAAGTGTGTCGTCCATCATCACATCCTGTCTTGCAGCCACGGATAAAGTGGGCGTGATAGTCGGTGCCGTGATCGGGGCTCTCCTCCTGCTCCTCCTCCTCCTGCTCCTCATCTGGCTGCTGGTCTGCTGCTGCCACAAGCGTCGCTACGAGAAAGAGGTTGCAAATGAAATCAGGTACAGAAAATCCCAGAGCGGTTTTTAGAGCGTTGATTAAGCAAACAGTTCCTGAAAGAGATGTGTTCCTCCAGAGAGGACACCCACGCCCCAGAGGGCCAACCCCCCAGCAGGAACTCCAGCTACCGCTCAGTGCTGGGCTACCGCACCCACCCGGGTGTGTCCTACAGCTCCGTGGGGAACCGCCTGCCGAGTGTCAACGAGTCTAATGGCAGCAACAGTGACAAGGGATCAGCGGGGATGAGGCGGCTTTCTCCCCTCAAATATGACAGTCGCTATGGTTACCCTGTGTAACCACAACTCATGCACTTGATGGACTTACTTTAATGAACTCTAGCTTTTAGCAGCACTTCTTGGCGGGAAAACAGCAGCATGTTTAACACCAGAACGGTGACACGTTATTTAAACTGTCACCTCCAATATACTGGAGTGGATGCTCTTCATCATGCACTGTAACATGTACTGTATGTGGGTATGGACATCATCTTACCTTCATCTATGCAAGATGTACATAGCTTGGACAGTGGGACCTCCATGTTTGTCCTACAAAGACCTAACCCAGGGGCCGGCAACCCAAAATGTGGAAAGAGCCATATTGGATCAAATATACATCAAACTAATCTGTCTGGAGCCGCAAAAAATGAAAGGTTGTATATAAGTGTTATAATGAAGGCAACACAGGATGTAAGTGTCTATATTAGCTATAATAGCCTACTATCAAAATGACTGTGTGTCGCAGGCTGACGCAAATCTTCGTTGACAGAAATGTTGAAATGTAATATTTATTCTACACATTTTTACAACATTGGAAAACATTAGTAAAAGTTCTCAGAGGGTGAGATAACTCCTGGAAATAAAAGGTATAGATGTGTGTGTCCAAGTTTAAGGAAACGTCAGGCTGTCTTCTTCTAATGGATTTATTACAATCTTTGCAAGATTGTTTGCTGTGGTCTGGAACAACATGGCACACAACTATGAGAAATGCAGCCAATATTACATACAGATAATGCGTCATGACACGTGCACGTATACATTTACATGAGTAAAGGAAATTAAATGAGCTCAAATATAGCTACAAAAGAGGCATAATGATACAATATGTACATACAGCTAGCCTAAATAGCATGTTAGCATCGATTAGCTTGCAGTCAGGCACTGACCAAATATGTCTGATTAGCACTCCAACAAGTCAACAACATCAACAAAGCTCACCTTTGGGCATTCACACACAGTATAAAACATTTGGTGGACAAAATGAGACAAAGAAGGAGTGGCATAAAACACGTCTTTCTGTGGCAGCGTCGGAGAAAGTTGTACATGTAAACAAACTGTTGCGTGTCAGTCCACACGACGGTGAGTTCAAGGGCCGCTGAAATGAGTAGGACAAAAGGATGTTCACCAAATAGTGTCATCAGTGCAGCAGACACACAAACATATTCAACTGTGGACTTTCTAACAATTAGCAGATATTTCTCACCCCATTTTCTTACCATTTCCATACATTTTTGAAAAAGCTCCACGGAGCCACCAGGACGGCGCTGAAGAGCCGCATGAACACACAGAAAAGTAGCAAAGATGTGAAATATGGATTGAAATGTGAAATGTAACCCAACTTGTGGTGAATGAATGACTGGAGATTGCTGTGAGGATGACACTTGACGTCTTCATTAGCAGCAACTAATGTGGGAGCGCTTGAAGCCAGCCTTTAAAATGCAGGAAGTCATTCTGCTGTTAACTAATTACCATTTTCTCTTCTGATGACACGCGTAAACAAGACCAGACTTTCACTTTCACTTTCACTTTCTCATGGCCTCGCTCTAGGAATTTGCCTCCTAGAAAATGACATTGGGACAAAGTTGTGTTTCTTTTCCTGCATGGCAACCAGCAGACTATGCATGTGCACCACAGTTAGCTCACAATAGACAATAATAATAATAAATAACATTATATATAATATATTAATAATATAAATATATTCTACATATATTCTACATTTAAGTGTAGTCAAAAAGGAACATATGCATTATAAAGTCTGATGGCTGTCGGTATGAAGGACCTCCTGTGTGGTTCCGTGTTGCATTCTGGGAGTCTGAACGTGCTCATTCACTCTGCAAGGTCCGAGTGTAGTGGGTGGGAGGTGGTGTCCATCATGTGAGTGTAGTGGGTGGGAGGTGTTGTCCATCATGTGAGTGTAGTGGGTGGGAGGTGTTGTCCATCATGTGAG
The DNA here is from genome assembly GCF_033978785.1 of Entelurus aequoreus. Taxonomy (NCBI): domain Eukaryota; kingdom Metazoa; phylum Chordata; class Actinopteri; order Syngnathiformes; family Syngnathidae; genus Entelurus; species Entelurus aequoreus. Next base: position 84,865,593 of record NC_084736.1, read on the forward strand.
TGTAGTGGGTGGGAGGTGTTGTCCATAATGTGAGTGTAGTGGGTGGGAGGTGTTGTCCATCATGTGAGTGTAGTGGGTGGGAGGTGTTGTCCATCATGTGAGTGTAGTGGGTGGGAGGTGTTGTCCATCATGTGAGTGTAGTGGGTGGGAGGTGTTGTCCATCATGTGAGTGTAGTGGGTGGGAGGTGTTGTCCATCATGTGAGTGTAGTGGGTGGGAGGTGTTGTCCATCATGTGAGTGTAGTGGGTGGGAGGTGTTGTCCATCATGTGAGTGTAGTGGGTGGGAGGTGTTGTCCATAATGTGAGTGTAGTGGGTGGGAGGTGTTGTCCATCATGTGAGTGTAGTGGGTGGGAGGTGTTGTCCATCATGTGAGTGTAGTGGGTGGGAGGTGTTGTCCATAATGTGAGTGTAGTGGGTGGGAGGTGTTGTCCATCATGTGAGTGTAGTGGGTGGGAGGTGTTGTCCATCATGTGAGTGTAGTGGGTGGGAGGTGTTGTCCATCATGTGAGTGTAGTGGGTGGGAGGTGTTGTCCATCATGTGAGTGTAGTGGGTGGGAGGTGTTGTCCATCATGTGAGTGTAGTGGGTGGGAGGTGTTGTCCATCATGTGAGTGTAGTGGGTGGGAGGTGTTGTCCATCATGTGAGTGTAGTGGGTGGGAGGTGTTGTCCATCATGTGAGTGTAGTGGGTGGGAGGTGTTGTCCATCATGTGAGTGTAGTGGGTGGGAGGTGTTGTCCATCATGTGAGTGTAGTGGGTGGGAGGTGTTGTCCATCATGTGAGTGTAGTGGGTGGGAGGTGTTGTCCATCATGTGAGTGTAGTGGGTGGGAGGTGTTGTCCATAATGTGAGTGTAGTGGGTGGGAGGTGTTGTCCATCATGTGAGTGTAGTGGGTGGGAGGTGTTGTCCATCATGTGAGTGTAGTGGGTGGGAGGTGTTGTCCATCATGTGAGTGTAGTGGGTGGGAGGTGTTGTCCATCGTGTGAGTGTAGTGGGTGGGAGGTGTTGTCCATCATGTGAGTGTAGTGGGTGGGAGGTGTTGTCCATAATGCGAGTGTAGTGGGTGGGAGGTGTTGTCCATCATGTGAGTGTAGTGGGTGGGAGGTGTTGTCCATCATGTGAGTGTAGTGGGTGGGAGGTGTTGTCCATCATGTGAGTGTAGTGGGTGGGAGGTGTTGTCCATAATGTGAGTGTAGTGGGTGGGCGGTGTTGTCCATCATGTGAGTGTAGTGGGTGGGAGGTGTTGTCCATCATGTGAGTGTAGTGGGTGGGAGGTGTTGTCCATCATGTGAGTGTAGTGGGTGGGAGGTGTTGTCCATAATGTGAGTGTAGTGGGTGGGCGGTGTTGTCCATCATGTGAGTGTAGTGGGTGGGAGGTGTTGTCCATCATGTGAGTGTAGTGGGTGGGAGGTGTTGTCCATCATGTGAGTGTAGTGGGTGGGAGGTGTTGTCCATAATGTGAGTGTAGTGGGTGGGAGGTGTTGTCCATCATGTGAGTGTAGTGGGTGGGAGGTGTTGTCCATAATGTGAGTGTAGTGGGTGGGAGGTGTTGTCCATCATGTGAGTGTAGTGGGTGGGAGGTGTTGTCCATCATGTGAGTGTAGTGGGTGGGAGGTGTTGTCCATAATGTGAGTGTAGTGGGTGGGAGGTGTTGTCCATCATGTGAGTGTAGTGGGTGGGAGGTGTTGTCCATCATGTGAGTGTAGTGGGTGGGAGGTGTTGTCCATAATGCGAGTGTAGTGGGTGGGAGGTGTTGTCCATAATGTGAGTGTAGTGGGTGGGAGGTGTTGTCCATCATGTGAGTGTAGTGGGTGGGAGGTGTTGTCCATCATGTGAGTGTAGTGGGTGGGAGGTGTTGTCCATAATGTGAGTGTAGTGGGTGGGAGGTGTTGTCCATCATGTGAGTGTAGTGGGTGGGAGGTGTTGTCCATAATGTGAGTGTAGTGGGTGGGAGGTGTTGTCCATCATGTGAGTGTAGTGGGTGGGAGGTGTTGTCCATCATGTGAGTGTAGTGGGTGGGAGGTGTTGTCCATAATGCGAGTGTAGTGGGTGGGAGGTGTTGTCCATCATGTGAGTGTAGTGGGTGGGAGGTGTTGTCCATCATGTGAGTGTAGTGGGTGGGAGGTGTTGTCCATAATGCGAGTGTAGTGGGTGGGAGGTGTTGTCCATCATGTGAGTGTAGTGGGTGGGAGGTGTTGTCCATCATGTGAGTGTAGTGGGTGGGAGGTGTTGTCCATAATGTGAGTGTAGTGGGTGGGAGGTGTTGTCCATCATGTGAGTGTAGTGGGTGGGAGGTGTTGTCCATCATGTGAGTGTAGTGGGTGGGAGGTGTTGTCCATCATGTGAGTGTAGTGGGTGGGAGGTGTTGTCCATCATGTGAGTGTAGTGGGTGGGAGGTGTTGTCCATCATGTGAGTGTAGTGGGTGGGAGGTGTTGTCCATCATGTGAGTGTAGTGGGTGGGAGGTGTTGTCCATCATGTGAGTGTAGTGGGTGGGAGGTGTTGTCCATCATGTGAGTGTAGTGGGTGGGAGGTGTTGTCCATCATGTGAGTGTAGTGAGTGGGAGGTGTTGTCCATCATGTGAGTGTAGTGGGTGGGAGGTGTTGTCCATCATGTGAGTGTAGTGGGTGGGAGGTGTTGTCCATCATGTGAGTGTAGTGGGTGGGAGGTGTTGTCCATCATGTGAGTGTAGTGAGTGGGAGGTGTTGTCCATCATGTGAGTGTAGTGAGTGGGAGGTGTTGTCCATCATGTGAGTGTAGTGGGTGGGAGGTGTTGTCCATAATGTGAGTGTAGTGGGTGGGAGGTGTTGTCCATCATGTGAGTGTAGTGGGTGGGAGGTGTTGTCCATCATGTGAGTGTAGTGGGTGGGAGGTGTTGTCCATCATGTGAGTGTAGTGGGTGGGAGGTGTTGTCCATAATGTGAGGGTAGTGGGTGGGAGGTGTTGTCCATCATGTGAGTGTAGTGGGTGGGAGGTGTTGTCCATAATGTGAGTGTAGTGGGTGGGAGGTGTTGTCCATCATGTGAGTGTAGTGGGTGGGAGGTGTTGTCCATCATGTGAGTGTAGTGGGTGGGAGGTGTTGTCCATCATGTGAGTGTAGTGGGTGGGAGGTGTTGTCCATAATGTGAGTGTAGTGGGTGGGAGGTGTTGTCCATCATGTGAGTGTAGTGGGTGGGAGGTGTTGTCCATCATGTGAGTGTAGTGGGTGGGAGGTGTTGTCCATCATGTGAGTGTAGTGGGTGGGAGGTGTTGTCCATCATGTGAGTGTAGTGGGTGGGAGGTGTTGTCCATCATGTGAGTGTAGTGGGTGGGAGGTGTTGTCCATCATGTGAGTGTAGTGGGTGGGAGGTGTTGTCCATCATGTGAGTGTAGTGAGTGGGAGGTGTTGTCCATCATGTGAGTGTAGTGGGTGGGAGGTGTTGTCCATCATGTGAGTGTAGTGGGTGGGAGGTGTTGTCCATCATGTGAGTGTAGTGAGTGGGAGGTGTTGTCCATCATGTGAGTGTAGTGAGTGGGAGGTGTTGTCCATCATGTGAGTGTAGTGGGTGGGAGATGTTGTCCATCATGTGAGTGTAGTGGGTGGGAGGTGTTGTCCATCATGTGAGTGTAGTGGGTGGGAGGTGTTGTCCATCATGTGAGTGTAGTGAGTGGGAGGTGTTGTCCATCATGTGAGTGTAGTGAGTGGGAGGTGTTGTCCATCATGTGAGTGTAGTGGGTGGGAGGTGTTGTCCATAATGTGAGTGTAGTGGGTGGGAGGTGTTGTCCATCATGTGAGTGTAGTGGGTGGGAGGTGTTGTCCATCATGTGAGTGTAGTGGGTGGGAGGTGTTGTCCATCATGTGAGTGTAGTGGGTGGGAGGTGTTGTCCATCATGTGAGTGTAGTGAGTGGGAGGTGTTGTCCATCATGTGAGTGTAGTGGGTGGGAGGTGTTGTCCATAATGTGAGTGTAGTGGGTGGGAGGTGTTGTCCATCATGTGAGTGTAGTGGGTGGGAGGTGTTGTCCATCATGTGAGTGTAGTGGGTGGGAGGTGTTGTCCATCATGTGAGTGTAGTGGGTGGGAGGTGTTGTCCATAATGTGAGTGTAGTGGGTGGGAGGTGTTGTCCATCATGTGAGTGTAGTGGGTGGGAAGTGTTGTCCATCATGTGAGTGTAGTGGGTGGGAGGTGTTGTCCATCATGTGAGTGTAGTGGGTGGGAGGTGTTGTCCATCATGTGAGTGTAGTGAGTGGGAGGTGTTGTCCATCATGTGAGTGTAGTGGGTGGGAGGTGTTGTCCATCATGTGAGTGTAGTGGGTGGGAGGTGTTGTCCATCATGTGAGTGTAGTGGGTGGGAGGTGTTGTCCATCATGTGAGTGTAGTGAGTGGGAGGTGTTGTCCATCATGTGAGTGTAGTGAGTGGGAGGTGTTGTCCATCATGTGAGTGTAGTGAGTGGGAGGTGTTGTCCATCATGTGAGTGTAGTGGGTGGGAGGTGTTGTCCATCATGTGAGTGTAGTGGGTGGGAGGTGTTGTCCATCATGTGAGTGTAGTGGGTGGGAGGTGTTGTCCATCATGTGAGTGTAGTGGGTGGGAGGTGTTGTCCATCATGTGAGTGTAGTGGGTGGGAGGTGTTGTCCATCATGTGAGTGTAGTGAGTGGGAGGTGTTGTCCATCATGTGAGTGTAGTGGGTGGCAGGTGTTGTCCATAATGTGAGTGTAGTGGGTGGGAGGTGTTGTCCATCATGTGAGTGTAGTGGGTGGGAGGTGTTGTCCATCATGTGAGTGTAGTGGGTGGGAGGTGTTGTCCATCATGTGAGTGTAGTGGGTGGGAGGTGTTGTCCATAATGTGAGTGTAGTGGGTGGGAGGTGTTGTCCATCATGTGAGTGTAGTGGGTGGGAAGTGTTGTCCATCATGTGAGTGTAGTGGGTGGGAGGTGTTGTCCATCATGTGAGTGTAGTGGGTGGGAGGTGTTGTCCATCATGTGAGTGTAGTGGGTGGGAGGTGTTGTCCATCATGTGAGTGTAGTGAGTGGGAGGTGTTGTCCATCATGTGAGTGTAGTGGGTGGGAGGTGTTGTCCATCATGTGAGTGTAGTGGGTGGGAGGTGTTGTCCATCATGTGAGTGTAGTGGGTGGGAGGTGTTGTCCATCATGTGAGTGTAGTGGGTGGGAGGTGTTGTCCATCATGTGAGTGTAGTGGGTGGGAGGTGTTGTCCATCATGTGAGTGTAGTGGGTGGGAGGTGTTGTCCATCATGTGAGTGTAGTGGGTGGGAGGTGTTGTCCATCATGTGAGTGTAGTGGGTGGGAGGTGTTGTCCATCATGTGAGTGTAGTGGGTGGGAGGTGTTGTCCATCATGTGAGTGTAGTGGGTGGGAGGTGTTGTCCATCATGTGAGTGTAGTGGGTGGGAGGTGTTGTCCATAATGTGAGTGTAGTGGGTGGGAGGTGTTGTCCATCATGTGAGTGTAGTGGGTGGGAGGTGTTGTCCATCATGTGAGTGTAGTGGGTGGGAGGTGTTGTCCATCATGTGAGTGTAGTGGGTGGGATGTGAACAGTGTGGATGTGGGGAATAGAGAACGTTGAACAGTGTGGGTGTGGGGAATAGAGAAGATGGCTTGTAAATATTTGTCAGGCAGCTTCAATCAAAAACATCATTTCCTCTTCATTTTCACTTTGTGGAGGAACAACTTTGAAGCCTTAAATGTGCTTTGCTGTTGCAGGGATTATGTGTATATATATATATATATATATATATATATATATATATATATATATATATATATATATATATATATATATATATATATATATATATATATATATATATATATATATATATAACTGCAATAAGGACAACATGTCTTCTTCTGTTTCTTACTTGACTTAAGGAGCGTTAAAGAAGTTCATAGAGGGAAAAAAGGTCCATTCCACCAAATCGGGGTCATTTACGTCCCCAGGAAAGATTTTATTTCTCTACTAAGCAAAGTGTCATGCACGTTGATATGATGTGATTTAATGAATACAGTTGAAAAGATGAATTGAAAGCAGCATGAACACACATGCATGTGTTGCCTGTTCCTGCTTCTCAAATATAGGCTTCATAATCAATACATGGATATATTGATATACCTTTCATGCACAGGCACATTGCAGCAGGTACTTTTTTACACCCATTTAAAAATAAATAAAAAAAAGACAAATACACAATCCAAACATGGCATAGCACAAACATTGAAGAATCAAAGCCACCTTTGAAGCATCCACATTGGAAAAATATAATATAAAATAAAGGTAAAAATTTATTAGAAATAATGAAGTAATACAAAAATGAAGCAGACTTTTAGGGATTGTATCATCTTTGCATCATTAATAGCTGCTAGAAGGATTTTATTGGAGTGGAAATCACAGTTTGCCTCCAAGGCCTCCCTATGGACCTCATGTTTTTAGTACATTTACAGAAAATTAAACATAATATGTATATACATATATATACATATATATATATATATATATATATATATATATATATATATATATATATATATATATATATATATATATATATATATATATATATATATATATATACACATTTTTGTATATATATATATATATATATATATATATATGCATAAATGTATATATACACTAGCGTTCAAAAGTTTGGGGTCACATGTAAATGTCCTTATTTTTGAAGGAAAAGCACTGTACTTTTCAATGAAGATAACTTTAAACTAGTCTTAACTTTACAGAAATACACTCTATACATTGCTAATGTGGTAAATGACTATTCTAGCTGCAAATGTCTGCTTTTTGGTGCAATATCTACATAGGTGTATAGAGGCCCATTTCCAGCAACTATCACTCCAGTGTTCTAATGGTACAATGTGTTTGCTCATTGGCTCAGAAGGCTAATTGATGATTAGAAAACCCTTGTGCAATCATGTTCACACATCTGAAAACACTTTAGCTCGTTACAGAAGCTACAAAACTGACCTTCCTTTGAGCAGATTGACTTTCTGGAGCATCACATTTGTGGGGTCAATTAAACGCTCAAAATGGCCAGAAAAAGAGAACTTTCATCTGAAACTCCACAGTCTATTCTTGTTCTTAGAAATGAAGGCTATTCCACTAAATTGTTTGGGTGACCCCAAACTTTTGAATGGTAGTATATATATATATATATACACATATATATATATATATATATATATATATATATATATATATATATATATATATATATATATATATATATATATATACACATATATATATACATATATATATAGATATATATACAAACCCTGTTTCCATGAGTTGGGAAATGGTGTTAGATGTAAATATAAACAGAATACAATGATTTGCAAATCATTTTCAAGCCATATTCAGTTGAATATGCTACAAAGACAACATATTTGATGTTCAAACTGATATATATATATATATACACACATATATGTGTGTGTGTGTGTGCAGGCCTCAGGAATAAGCCTGCATGCACCACAGCTGTCACGGTGCAAAGACCCACAAACACATCCTGAGAATGCAAATGACGTCCTGTGGTCAGCAGCTGATGCAAATAACCAGAAGATGCTCACCCGCAGGTATAAATGTGAGATGGTGGCCTGGCTGTGTGCATCCTGCAGGACCACTTGAGGCCAGGATTAAGTTGAGGCCAGGATTAAGTTGAGGCCAGGATTAAATTAAGGCAGGGTTGAAGCAGAGCTGAGGATCCTTAAAAGTGTTAGGTGGTGGTCAAAGGTGTGTAGGTGGTGGTCAAAGGTGTGTAGGTGGTGGTCAAAGGTGTGTAGAAGTGTGTAGGTGTCGGTCATGCTGGGGACAAACAAGATGACCCTGTGGGTCATGACGGGCTTCTGTTCCGTCACCACCGTCGTCTTCAACGTGTTCCTGTTCCTGATGAGCCTGCATGACTACCAGCGGAGGAAGAAGCATCAGAGCATCATGGCCGCCTTGTCTGTGGCCAACATCTCCCACCAGCTGCTGTGCTACCTGTGGATGAGCATGGACGACATGGACGCCAAGTGTCACGTGGGCCACACGCCGTACGCCGTCCTCTTGGTGCTCATCTTCAGCCTGAAGTTCAGCATCATGTGGGACAGCAGCCTCCTCACCTTGTACTACAGCACCAAGCTGGTAAGCGCGCCCGGCCGCCGCCACGCCGCCATCAACAGGCTGGTGGTGCCGGCCGTGCTGATGGTTCCTCTGTGGGGCGTGGCCACCTGCATGCCCATGCTGGCGGTCTTCCACCCCGCCAACCACACGGCGGGAAACAGGGACTGCGGCGTGCTGATGCCCGACACCGAGCCGGGACAGATTTACGAGGCTGTCTACCTGATCCTCTCTGACGTGCTGCCGGGGATCCTGATGGTTCAATGCTGCGTCTCCATCTCCGCACACCTGGCCCGCCATCTTGGCCACATGAAGGCCAGCAGCAACGGAGCGCACCTGCCCAAGACCGGCGCCCAGATGAGAGTGATCCGCATGTCCTTGTCCCTGGTGGTGGTCTTCCTGCTCTTCCTGGTGGTGGACCTGTACGTCAACTATCAGATAGCGGTGCATCACCAGAACGCCATCACGCTCACCTTCTTCTTCACCTCCGTTTACACCGCCGCCGCCGCCATGGTGCTGATCTACGGGAAAAAGAGCATGTGGAAGGTTCTGGCGAGTGAATGTCACGTTTGTGTGGACGCGTGTTCGTGTTTGGAGGCTCTGGAGGGGCCGGAGCAGGAAGTCCAAGGCAGCAGACCCCCTGCTGGGATCAAGAACTGAACCTAAAGGCTTGGACATTAGTAGTGTACATTAAAATTTTACATTAGTATTGTACATTAGTATTTGACATTAAAATTGTACATTAGTATTTGACATTAGTATTGTACATTAATATTGTACATTAGTATTTGACATTAGTATTGTACATTAGTATTTTACATTAGTACTGTACATTAGTATTTGACATGATTTACTTAGTTTTATTAAGTCAAACTTCTTTCCTCTGAGGGCCACATTGCAGTGATGGCTGCCTCAGAGGGCCACTTGTTACACTTCAAATAAAGAAGAATGTTAATCACCTCAATATGTTATTATGCATTTCATTCCATTTATTACGTACAAATTAATAGGTAACATATTTGTATTATATGTAATCACAAGTCAGGGGGACGAGCATTTTATTGTATTTTATTCCAACAAAGTCAAAGTATGTGGGAACTATTTTGATATATTTTCATTTTGTAAAATAAATGTAAAAATGCTAAAAAGAGAAAAGTATGTTTAAAGACTAATTTGTGTCCGCTCTGTCTTCTTGGTGACTCGCTGTAATACTTTTTACTTATTACACTTTTTTTTTAAACAGTAAAAATATGAAAAAGAGCAAAAAAGTCATGTGATTTCAGAAGTACTTGAATCATCCCTGAGGGGGAATTAAGGTTTTCAGCACAATCCCATTCAAGAGCAGACAAACATTACAGGGAGACAGAACAGGATCAAACATTACAGGGAGACAGAACAGGATCAAACATTACAGGGGGACACAACAGGATCAAACATTACAGGGGGACACAACAGGATCAAACATTACAGGGGGACACAACAGGATCAAACATTACACGGAGACAGAACAGGATCAAACATTACAGGGGGACACAACAGGATCAAACATAACAGGGGGACAGAACAGGATCAAACATTACAGGGAGACAGAACAGGATCAAACATAACAGGGGGACAGAACAGGATCAAACATTACAGGGAGACAGAACAGGATCAAACATTACAGGGAGACAGAACAGGATCAAACATTACAGGAAGACAGAACAGGATCAAACATTACAGGGAGACAGAACAAGATTAAATATTACAGGGAGACAGAACAGGATCAAACATTACAGGAAGACAGAACAACATTAAATATTATAGGGAGACAGAACAAGATTAAATATTACAGGGAGACAGAACAGGATCAAACATTACAGGGAGACAGAACAGGATCAAACATTACAGGGGGACACAACAGGATCAAACATAACAGGGAGACAGAACAGGATCAAAAATTACAGGGAGACAGAACAGGATCAAACATAACAGGGGGACAGAACAGGATCAAACATTACAGGGAGACAGAACAGGATCAAACATTACAGGGAGACAGAACAGGATCAAACATTACAGGAAGACAGAACAGGATCAAACATTACAGGGAGACAGAACAAGATTAAATATTACAGGGAGACAGAACAGGATCAAACATTACAGGGAGACAGAACAACATCAAATATTACAGGGAGACAGAACAGGATCAAACATTACAGGGAGACAGAACAGGATCAAACATTACAGGGAGACAGAACAGGATCAAACATTACAGGGAGACAAACAGCATCAATGCCCATATGCCCATGAAGAGAAAAAGTCCAAATGTTGATACTAATAAGTAATGATAACACTTTATCATGTATAACACAAAGCCAACCTTACTTTTGGTTTTTAAATACTGATTATATATTCATATTTTTTTACGAAATCATTTTAAAAAATCAATCTGGTCCTCGCATCTTTTGGCTTTTCAGTATGACAAGTTTGTACACGCCTGAGTCAATAGTAGCACTTTTTACTTTTTATTTCACATTACATAACAAATGTCTGCTTTCTTTTCTTCTTACCATTATCTTTTTATCCAACAATACTTTCAGCACCGACAAAAGTGAATGTTTGGACACTCTGTCAATAAAATGTTGGTGCACGCTCACATTGTTGGTGCACGCTCACATTGTTGGTGCACGCTCACATTGTTGGTGCACGCTCACATTGTTGGTGCACGCTCACATTGTTGGTGCACGCTCACATTGTTGGTGCACGCTCACATTGTTGGTGCACGCTCACATTGTTGGTGCACGCTCACATTGTTGGTGCACGCTCACATTGTTGGTGCACGCTCACATTGTTGGTGCACGCTCACATTGTTGGTGCACGCTCACATTGTTGGTGCACGCTCACATTGTTGGTGCACGCTCACATTGTTGGTGCACGCTCACATTGTTGGTGCACGCTCACATTGTTGGTGCACGCTCACATTGTTGGTGCAAGCTCACATTGTTGGTGCACGCTCACATTGTTGGTGCACGCTCACATTGTTGGTGCACGCTCACATTGTTGGTGCACGCTCACATTGTTGGTGCACGCTCACATTGTTGGTGCACGCTCACATTGTTGGTGCACGCTCACATTGTTGGTGCACGCTCACATTGTTGGTGCACGCTCACATTGTTGGTGCACGCTCACATTGTTGGTGCACGCTCACATTGTTGGTGCACGCTCACATTGTTGGTGCACGCTCACATTGTTGGTGCAAGCTCACATTGTTGGTGCACGCTCACATTGTTGGTGCACGCTCACATTGTTGGTGCACGCTCACATTGTTGGTGCACGCTCACATTGTTGGTGCACGCTCACATTGTTGGTGCACGCTCACATTGTTGGTGCACGCTCACATTGTTGGTGCACGCTCACATTGTTGGTGCACGCTCACATTGTTGGTGCACGCTCACATTGTTGGTGCACGCTCACATTGTTGGTGCACGCTCACATTGTTGGTGCACGCTCACATTGTTGGTGCACGCTCACATTGTTGTCAACGTTGAAAGACAAACAGTTGAATGCAATTTTATGTTGAAATTGAAAGGAGGAGTTTGTTTAGTAAGAAATATTAAAGTTAAGTTAAAGTAGCAATGACAGTCACACACACACACACACACACACACACACACACACACACACACACACACACACACACACACACACACACACACACACACACACACACACTAGGTGTGGTGACATTTGTCCTCTGCATTTGACCCATCACCCTTGATCACCCCCTGGGAGGTGAGGGGAGCAGTGAGCAGCAGCGGTGCCGCACCCGGGAATCATTTTTGGTGATTTAACCCCCAATTCCAAGCCTTGATGCTGAGTGGCAAGCAGGGAGGTAATGGCTCCCATTTTTATAGTCTTTGGTATGACTCACCCTCAGACTGTGAGGGTATAGCAAATAGGTGGTCGTGGTTGTTTATGATAAATAATAGTCACATTACACTTAATAACATACTTAAATAATAGTCACAATACACTTAATAACAGATAAATAATAGTCACAATACACTTAATAACATAGATAAATAGTCACATTACACTTAATAACACATAAATAATAGTCACATTACACTTAATAACATAGATAAATAATAGTCACATTACACTTAATAACATAGATAAATGATAGTCACAATACACTTAATAACAGATAAATAATAGACACATAACACTTAATAACATAGATAAATAATAGTCCCATTACACTTAATAACATAGATAAATAATAGTCACAATACACTTAATAACATAGATAAATAATAGTCACATTACACTTAATAACATAGATAAATAATAGTCACATTACACTTAATAACATAGACGTAACTTGCTAAATAAGAAGCACACGCATATTGCAGAAAATGTTTGTCATTTAGTCATGTTTTTCAAAGAGTTTATTTAACAGAGAAGTCCTTGATTACACTTGTCAAAGTGTCAGAAATGTTCTTAGCTTTTCTTAGCCTGCGAAGCCTGCAACGTTTCTGGGTGTTGTTGATAAATGGCTGTGGCTTTGCATAGGAGAGTTTTAACTTGCACTTACAGATGTAGCGACCAACTGTAGTTACTGACAGTGGTTTTCTGAAGTGTTCCTGAGCCCATGTGGTGATATCCTTTACACACCAATGTCTCTTTTTGATGCAGTACAGCCTGAGGGATGGAAGGTCACGGGTTTAGCTGCTTACGTGCAGTGATTTCTCCAGATTGTCTGAACCCTTTGATGATATTACGGAGCGTAGATGGTGAAATCCCTCAATTCCTTGTTGAGAAATGTTGTTGTTCAACAATTAGCTCAGGCATTTGTTGACAAAGTGGTGACCCTCGCCCCGTCCTTGTTTGTGAATGACTGAGCATTAATCTACTTTTATAGCCAATCATGGCACCCACCTGTTCCCAATTAGCCTGTTCACCTGTGGGATGTTCCAAATAAGTCTTTGATGAGCATTCCTCAACTTTATCACTCTTTTTTGCCACTTGTGCCAGCTTTTTTTAAACATGTTGCAAGCATGAAATTCCAAATGAGCTAATATTTGCAAAAAAGAAGAAAGTTTCTGAGTGTGAACATGAAATATCTTGTCTTTGCAGTCTATTCAATTAAATATAAGTTGAAATTATTTGTTGTATCTCTTTTTATTGAGCATTTACACAACGTGACAACTTCACTGCTTTTGTAGTTTGTAGTAACTGAGTGTATAAAGAACAAGGTTGTGTATATAAATGAATATATAATGTATGGAGTAGACTTTGATCTTAATATATTATGAAGGTGGACCTCATGAAGGAAATTCCTCAGATTGCTGCAAGACAGCAAACAATGAAAATGAGATTAGGATTAAGAAATGCTGAGTTTAAAGATGTGAGTCACCACACATTTGACTTTGCGGGGAAGTCATGTGCTGACGACTCGGACATACACCTGCTCTTGCAAAGAAGCTGTGAGTTAATATTTCATGCAACAAATAGCAGGCAGGCAGACACACAGAAGCCTGGACTGGATGGAGGTCCCCTCTGAAACATACATGTGACATTGAGGGCACAGAACACATCAATAAATCAACACCTGGATACTTTCTTTTGTCTTTCTTTTATCACAGAAGGTGCAAGAGTTGTTCCTCAGGTCAGCACTTCTTGTTGCAGTCACACTCAGAGCAGCCAGAACAGGAGCAAAAGCCTTAATTGTCTTATATTGCACTTTGCAGGTGTGTAATTGTGCTGCCACTGCATGCTGGGAGGGAGCACAGGAAATAAAGCTGCAATACTCCAAGGGGGTTTTACACCCTCAGTGAGGTTGCAAGCTGCCATAATCCCACAGATGCTAGGAAGCCTCCAGCAAGTAAGCAAGTCCACATTTCCCTCTGATGAGTGCAGTTCAATCCCTGCAAGGCCTCAGCCTCCATCTTTTCCTGGCTTGGTCCATCTCACAAACCCGAGTTGAGGCCCAGCGGAAAAGAAAAGGAACAGTTACAAATCTTCAAAATGGCTCTGATGTTGAAGAATTACAAATATGTGCCGTCAAACTTTCTGTATTGTGACTCTCAAACTCTCGTATTCAAGTCTTGTGACTCACATGTGAGGTGGACATCTCACTAACATTTAAAGGCCTACTGAAAGCCACTACTAGCGACCACGCAGTCTGATAGTTTATATATCAATGATGACATCTTAACATTGCAACACATGCCAATACGGCCGGGTTAACTTATAAAGTGACATTTTAAAATTCCCGCCACACTTCCGGTTGAAAAACTCCTTTGGATATGATTTATGCGCGTGACGTCACAAAATCCACGGAAGTGGTTGGACCCCATCGACCCGATACAAAAACCTCTTGTTTTCTTCGACAAAATTCCACAGTATTCTGGACATCTGTGTTGGTGAATCTTTTGCAATTTGTTTAATGAACAATGGAGGCTGCAAAGAAGAACGTTGTAGGTGGGATCGGTGTCTTAGCGGCCAAGTACAATACTTACAGCAACACAACAAGGACTACTTACTACGCCTAGCCGATGCTTGCCGCCAAACCCACGGATGAAGTCCTTCGTCGCGCCGTCGATCGCTGGAACGCAGGTGAGCACGGCTGTTGATGGGAAGATGAGGGCTGGCTGGCGTAGGTGGAGCGCTAATGTTTTTATCATAGTTCTGTGAGGTCCGGTTGCTAAGTTGCTAAATTAGCCTTAGCGTCGTTAGCAACAGCATTGTTAAGCCTTACCAGGCTGAGAATTTTTAACCGTGTAGTTACATGTACATGGTTTAATAGTATTGTTGGTCTTCTGTCTATCCTTCCAGTCAGGGGTTTATTTATTTTGTTTCTATCTGCATTTGAGAACGATGCTATCACGTTAGCTCATGCTACAGAGGTTTGTCGATGATGTGTGTCCTTCGTCGTGCCGTCGATCGCTGGAACGCAGGTGAGCACGGCTGTTGATGTAACCGTGTAGTTACATGTCCATGGTTTAATAGTATTGTTGATCTTTTGTCTATCCTTCCAGTCGGGTTTATTTCTTTGTTTCTATATGCAGTTAAAGCACGATGCTATCACGTTAGCTCAGTAGCTAAGTGTGTCACCGATGTATTGTCGTGGAGATAAAAGGCACTGAATGTCCATTTGGCGTTCTGGACTCTCATTTTCAAGAGGATATAGTATCCCAGGTGGTTTAAAATACAAATCCATGATCCACAATAGAAAAAGGAGAGAGTGTGGAATCCAATGAGCCAGCTTGTACCTAAGTTACGGTCAGAGCGAAAAAAGATACGTCCTGCACTGCACTCTAGTCCTTCACTCTCACGTTCCTCATCTACAAATCTTTCATCCTGGCTCCAATTAACGGGGTAATCGTCACTTTCTCGCTCCGAATCTCTCTCGCTCCATTGTAAACAACGGGGAATTGTGAGGAATACTAGCTCCTGTGACGTCACGCTACTTCCGCTACAGGCAAGGCTTTTTTCATCAGCGAGCAAAAGTTGCGAACTTTATCTAACTTTTTCTCTACTAAATCCTTTCAGCAAAAATATGGCAATATCGCGAAATGATCAAGTATGACACATAGAATGGATCTGCTATCCCCGTTTAAATAAAAAAAATTAATTTCAGTAGGCCTTTAAACACATATAATGAATACAAATGATGCATTCTATTTTACAGACCATAGGGCGCACCGGATTATAAGGTGTACTGCCGATGAATGGTCTATGTTCCATCTTGTGTCATATATAAGGCGCATTAAAGGAGTCATATTATATATATTTTTCTAAATGTAAAAGACTTCCTTGTGGTCTACATAACATGTAATGCTGGTTATTTGCTCAAAATGTCGCATAGATGATGTTTTACACATCATCTTCAACTCACTTTCTGACAGTCTCTTCAGGATGCACCATTTTGTGGGCGTGTCTTATTTACGTGCCTCCACTTGGACAGCGTCATCTTTGTTGTAGCGTGCAAGGACGGGAGTGGAGGAAGTGTCCAGAGATGGCGCTAACTGTTTTAATGACATCCACACTTGACTTCAATCAATAACGGAGCAGCATCTCCTCATCCGGAAACAACAACACAGGAAATGTGTCCCGTGAAAAACTGTCTGATAAGTAAAGTTCCTTGGGTGAATAATGTAAAGTCACTACACCGGTATGTTTTAGTGCTTTCATGGTGAGTTTACTGACAGATATAAGTAAGAACTTTACACTACTTTATATTAGAAATGACAACATGAATGTCACATAACAAGAAGATAGAGAAAAAGAAGAAGATTATCCACTACAAAGTTGGACGCCCACAATTTTTCAGGACTTATGCAGATCCCAAATACACCTCAGCAGGTACCAGAAGGTAAGAAAAGTTGCTTTTGCATAATATTGTAAAACAAAATGGCAGATAATATGTCTTACCTTATACACACAGCATAATAATACTCCTATGTTGAAGCACATCAAGTGGTGTGGCTTCATAGCTTACCAAAGTCCTACTCAAACATTTTGATAGATTTTTAAGCGCCATGTGTAATGTTCTATATTTTCAATGGAACATATAAAATGTTGCTGTTGTTTACTTGAATCATATTGCAGTCAACACATACATCTTATGTGTGACTGCCATCTACTGGTCACACTTATCATTACACCATGTACCAAATAAAATTGCTTCTAAGTCGGTAAGTTCAACCAAACTTATTCCGTCCATTAGGCGCACCGGGTTATAAGGCGCACTGTCGAGTTTTGAGGGGCAAAAAAAGGTTTTAAGAGCGCCTTATAGTCCGGAACATTAACCCTTTCTTGCACAAATGATGTTGACCTGCTGAGCCATTTGGGTTTTATTTCTACAACTGGCAACGTTTAAATTGCACTTTAGTTTGATGCTGTTTTGTTGCAATTTGTCTGAAAAGGGACCCTCTGAAGCTGACAACGTGGACACTATTTCATACTTGAGGACCTCAAATTGTCGACAGGTAAAAATCCCACCAAAATAGAGTGATGTTAGTTTCATCACATGGTATGGCACAGTGGGTAGAGCACCGTGCCAGAAACCTGAGGGTTGCAGGTTCACTCCCCGCCTCTTGACATCCAAATTGCTGCCAGTGTGTCCTTGGGCAGGACACTTCACCCTTGCCACTCACACTGGTGAATGAATGATAGGTGGTGGTCAGAGGTGAATGAATGATCAATCAATCAATCAATCAATTTTTATTTATATAGCCCTAAATCACAAGTGTCTCAAATGATGAATGAATGATAGGTGGTGGTCGAAGGTGAATGAATGATAGGTGGTGGTCGGAGGTGAATGAATGATGAATGAATGAATGAATGATAGGTGGTGGTCGGAGGTGAATGAATGATGAATGAATGAATGAATGATAGGTGGTGGTCGGAGGTGAATGAATGATGAATGAATGAATGAATGAATGATAGGTGGTGGTCGGAGGTGAATGAATGATGAATGAATGAATGAATGATAGGTGGTGGTCGGAGGGGCCGTAGGTGCAAACTGGCAGCCTGGCTTCCGTCAGTCTACCCCAGGGCAGCTGTGGCTACAAAAGTAGCTTACCACCACCACCATGTGTGAATGAATGATGGGTTGGCACTTCTCTGTGAGCACTTTGAGTATCTAACAATAGAAAAGTGTGATATAAAATCTAATTACATTTTAGATTGCCCACACACTTTGAGCTCCAAAAGGAGGCCTTCACCAGTCTGCTGGCCTCACCTGCACAAGACTTCAGGCACATTTCTTTGGTGGTGGTGTCCCCACAGTCCCCTCCAAGGTTTCTCATTGTCATCCCATTGGGTTGAGTTTTTCCTTGCCCTGATGTGGGATCTGAGCCCAGGATGTGGTTGTGGCTTGTGCAGCCCTTTGAGACACTTGTGATTTAGGGCTATATAGATAAACTTTGATTGATTGATCAGCTTTTCCATATTTTCATAGATAAATGTCAGCTGTTTGGATATCATCTTACCATTCTTGGCTACAGGAGAAAATGATTATTATCTTCACAGATTTGTTCCAAGATTGACATGCTAAATATTTGTACACAACATTTCCCAGCAAACAGATCCAATAAGGTTGCTTGATTGGCAGACATATTTGCACACCCAAGTGACCTTCTAGCCTGCCACTCCTTACTTCACCACACATTCCGCCTTGGGCTTGGATTGATATACTAAGATTGCCCAAGGCATCAAATTGCTAATGTGAAAATATAGAGGTAGTCTCCGTGGTGGCCAAGCAACTGCAGCATCGCCCCAAATACTGTAAGATTACTCATAGGAGCTTCAGGGGAGAGTGATATCCTGTCACTCTGTCTGACAAGAAGGAAGAGGCCATCAGCAAACTATGTTAGCAAGGAAAGGAACACCTCAAACATTCCATAAACCATCACCTGCACTAATTGCATGTGCAACATATGAAGCACCGGCTTCAGTCAAATGTTCTACATGCTTGGGCTTTGAATAGGTCAAAATAGAGAAGTATCTGGTTGGCATGGCAACATCATCAACCTAATCAAAAAGGAAATGCTTGTTCAAACATTTATTGATCCGTGTGCACAGCAGAAAATGTAAATCCCTTGTAAAACTATATAAAAACTACAAATACAACAAAAATACTGACAGCTTAATAGAAATGTGTTAGACGCACTGCATTGTTTGACATGTGTACTTTGCATGCAAATAAACCATCTGCTCATGTGCAAAACACAAATATTGAAATTCAAGGATCAGCAATAATTTATCTTTTTAGGAATGAAGTTAATAATGATAATAATTAAAAAGAGGAAATATAAAATGCATCCATGTTTGTACCATACAGTGTTTAGCTTTCTTCAAAGGAATACTTTGACATTTATATCCACAGTTAATCAGTTTTAGAGTAGATTGCAAACGTGTTTGTCATATTCACAGCATGTTGGATTTGATTTGCAAGACACTTGCATACAAGTCAAGAAAACAATAAAGGACTTTAATTCAGGGATCTTTTACATTGTTATTAAATCCCACTACGGCACTTTAGTACAAACCCCGTTTCCATATGAGTTGGTAAATGGTGTTAGATGTAAATATAAACGGAATACAATGATTTGCAAATCCTTTTCAAGCCATATTCAGTTGAATATGCTACAAAGACAACATATTTCATGTTCAAACTCAAACATTTTTTTTTGTGCAAATAATCATTAACTTTAGAATTTGATGTCAGCAACACGTGACAAAGAAGTTGTGAAAGGTGGCAATAAATACTGATAAAGTTGAGGAATGCTCATCAAACACTTATTTGGAACATCCCACAGGTGTGCAGGCTAATTGGGAACAGGTGGGTGCCATGATTGGCTATAAAAGTAGATTCCATGAAATGCTCAGTCATTCACAAACAAGGATGGGGCGAGGGTCACCACTTTGTCAACAAATGCCTGAGCAAATTGTTGAACAGTTTAAGAACAACCTTTCTCAAGCAGCTATTGGAATGAATTTAGGGATTTCACCATCCACGCTCCGTAATATCATCAAAGAGAATGTGGACAAATCACTGCACGTAAGCAGCTAAGCCCGTGACCTTCCATCCCTCAGGCTGTACTGCATCAACAAGCCACATCAGTGTGTAAAGGATATCACCACATGGGCTCAGGAACACTTCAGAAACCCACTGTCAGTAACTACAGTTGGTCGCTACATCTGTAAGTGCAAGTTAAAACTCTCCTATGCAAGGCGAAAACCGTTTATCAACAACACCCAGAAACGCCGTCGGCTTCGCTGGGCCTGAATTCATCTAAGATGGACTGATACAAAGTGGAAAAGTGTTCTGTGGTCTGACGAGTCCACATTTCAAATTGTTTTTGGAAACTGTGGACGTCGTGTCTTCCGGACCAAAGAGGAAAAGAACCATCCGGATTGTTATAGGCACAAAGTGTAAAAGCCAGCATGTGTGATGGTATGGGGGTGTATTAGTGGCCAAGACATGGGTAACTTACACATCTGTGAAGGCACCATTAATGCTGAAAGGTACATACAGCTTTTGGAGCAACATATGTTACCATCCAAGCAACGTTACCATGGACGCCCCTGCTTATTTCAGCAAGACAATGCCTAAAATAGCAGAAGGGAGACCCCCGGACTGTTGAACAACTTAAGCTGTACATCAAGCAAGAATGGGAAAGAATTCCACTTCAAAAATGTGTCTCCTCACTTCCCAAACCTTTACTGAGTGTTGTTAAAAGGAAAGGCCATGTAACACAGTGGTGAACATGCCCTTTCCCAACTACTTTGGCACGTGTTGCAGCCACGAAATTCTAAGTTCATTATTATTTGCAAAAAAAAAATAAAGTTTATGAGTTTGAACATGAAATATGTTGTCTTTGTAGCATATTCAACTGAATATGGCTTGAAAAGGATTTGCAAATCATTGTATTCTGTTTATATTTACATCTAACACCATTTCCCAACTCATATGGAAACGGGGTTTGTAGTAACTGATGTCGCCTAATAAAGGATTTCATTGAGTTGAGTTTCAAAGATCACATCTTGAGAAATATTACATTCAGTATTTCCTCTCTAGTTGTCGTTTGTCTGAGGTTGAATCTATTGATAGAAATGTCAATCTATTCCTTTGAGCAAATATCTTCCCTCCAATGCACATCAACATGATGCTATTAGGAGGCAAAGCAGTTACAGTATCTACATCACAAACAAAGAAGAAAACATGTGCATCACATTCAAAAATGCCATCCAGTGTCTCTGAAATATAAAAGGATTGTATCCCAACACCCACACCGCCATTGGACACCATAACTAACGGCTGTATGTCCAATGTAGTCCCTGCTTTTGATCATTGTGAAGAACACACTTTAGCTTCATCAATATAAAATATGGAATGCTGTTAAGCAGCGTCAAGCTTTTTTTTCTTTATGCTATGAAAATTGTTGCCATCAAATCTGGCCTCGAGGAATATAAAAATGTCTCTGAGCGGCACAGGAAAACCAAATGTAAATACGTGACTCAGATGATCCTGCATCTCTTGTTACCTGTGGCGTCTGACAAATAAAAGGTGTGTGCGGCCCTACTGGGGGCTGTGCTCATACGAGGGGAACATGGACTTCCGTGTTTTTGGAGGCGGCGGCGGCGGCTTGCTATCAACTTTCATTGGCAGCGGAGGAGTGAACTGCAAGGAGAAGGAGAAACTGCTGTTATATTTCTGAATATTTCAGTGTTTATATGCCATTAAATATGCATTAGCGGGTGGGATGGCATTTTATCTGAGCAGATCCACCTCTGAAGGGAAGCCGGCGTTGTCAATCTCGTGCGGATGCTTCTTTGGCGGCATAGGTGGAGGCGTCCCTGGGGTGTCCGTGGCGTTGGCATCGTTGTCACTGAGAAGTGATGAGAAACCTACCACATAAGAGAAGAAATCAAATCCTTCCAGACGGCGTGCGTCTGTGGAGGTGTGAGCTCTAATTTGAGCTTCTGGGCAGAATGTGCTTCCACAAGGTTGTGGTCAGAGTGCGGGGAATAAAGACAGTCCAATGAAGACATGCGGTGTTTGTGTTCTGCTGTTGTGTGTTCCATACTTGAGCTGCGAGGAGTGTGAGGAGACGCAGGTAGAGGGCTGAGGGGGTTGGACAGGCTGAGCTGGGAGGACACGCCCTGGAATAAGGACAGCGTGAGCCGTCTGTCTCCTAATTGTAAACTCTTGGGTCTTTGCTGCTTCTCAGCAGGGGTCTGAAATGAAAGTGTGCAGCAAAGAGTGAAAAAGGCAAATGGAGCTAGTCCCAATTCACAGCTGGATAAAAATAAGCTAATATGAGGCTGCTATTGGTTGATGAATATTTAACATGCTCACCTCATCTCCATCCGACGGTCTCTCCAGCAGGACCTGAGACTTGCTCACGCTCCACTCTTTCCTGTTCTTTCTCCCAATCCTGTTGTCCTCCTCTGAGCGGCACAAAAGTGAAGTCCTGCGATCGCTGGGGCGGGACAACAAGGAACTGCTTGTGAATGACAGGGACAGACAAACAGATGAGGATGAACAATACATAGAGGAGGTGTGGTTTTCATTGATTGATTGATTGATTGAGACTTTTATTAGTAGGTTGCACAGTGAAGTACATATTCCGTACAATTGACCACTAAATGGTAACACCCCAATAAGTTTTTCAACTTGTTTAAGTCGGGGTCCACTTAAATTGATTCGTGATACAGATATATACTATCATATATACTATCATCATAATACAGTCATCACACAAGATAATCACATTGAATTATTTACATTATTTACAATCTGGGGTGTGGAGGGGGGGGGGGGGGGGTAGGATATGGACATCAAGTAGTGGACATAGAGAGAGAGAGAGAGAGAGAGAGAGAGAGAGAGAGAGAGAGAGAGAGAGAGAGAGAGAGAGAGAGAGAGATCAGAAGGCATAAGAAAAAGTATCTGCATTTGATTGTTTACATTTGATTATTAGCAATCCGGGGAGGGTGTTAGTTTAGGGTTGTAGCTGCCTGGAGGTGAACTTTTATTGCGCTTTTGAAGGAGGATAGAGATGCCCTTTCTTTTATACCTGTTGGGAGCGCATTGCACATTGATGTGGCATAGAAAGAGAATGAGTTAAGACCTTTGTTAGTTCGGAATCTGGGTTTAACGTGGTTAGTGGAGCTCCCCCTGGTGTTGTGGTTATGGCGGTCATTTATGGTGATACTGTACGTCTAGACAACATAAGTCTAGTCTAACTGTGTGTACGTCTAGACAACATAAGTCTAGTCTCACTGTGTGTACGTCTAGACAACATAAGTCTAGTCTCACTGTGTGTACGTCTAGACAACATAAGTCTAGTCTCACTGTGTGTACGTCTAGACAACATAAGTCTAGTCTCACTGTGTGTACGTCTAGACAACATAAGTCTAGTCTCACTGTGTGTACGTCCAGACAACATAAGTCTAGTCTCACTGTGTGTACGTCTAGACAACATAAGTCTAGTCTCACTGTGTGTACGTCTAGACGACATAAGTCTAGTCTCACTGTGTGTACGTCTAGACAACATAAGTCTAGTCTCACTGTGTGTACGTCTAGACAACATAAGTCTAGTCTCACTGTGTGTACGTCTAGACGACATAAGTCTAGTCTCACTGTGTGTACGTCTAGACAACATAAGTCTAGTCTCACTGTGTGTACGTCTAGACAACATAAGTCTAGTCTCACTGTGTGTACGTCTAGACAACATAAGTCTAGTCTCACTGTGTGTACGTCTAGACAACATAAGTCTAGTCTCACTGTGTGTACGTCTAGACAACATAAGTCTAGTCTCACTGTGTGTACGTCCAGACAACATAAGTCTAGTCTCACTGTGTGTACGTCTAGACAACATAAGTCTAGTCTCACTGTGTGTACGTCTAGACGACATAAGTCTAGTCTCACTGTGTGTACGTCTAGACGACATAAGTCTAGTCTCACTGTGTGTACGTCTAGACGACATAAGTCTAGTCTCACTGTGTGTACGTCCAGACAACATAAGTCTAGTCTCACCGTGTGTACGTCTAGACAACATAAGTCTAGTCTCACTGTGTGTACGTCCAGACGACATAAGTCTAGTCTCACTGTGTGTACGTCTAGACAACATAAGTCTAGTCTCACTGTGTGTACGTCTAGACAACATAAGTCTAGTCTCACTGTGTGTACGTCTAGACAACATAAGTCTAGTCTCACTGTGTGTACGTCCAGACGACATAAGTCTAGTCTCACTGTGTGTACGTCCGGACGACATAAGTCTAGTCTTACCGTGTGTACGTCTAGACAACATAAGTCTAGTCTCACTGTGTGTACGTCTAGACGACATAAGTCTAGTCTCACTGTGTGTACGTCTAGACAACATAAGTCTAGTCTCACTGTGTGTACGTCTAGACAACATAAGTCTAGTCTCACTGTGTGTACGTCTAGACGACATAAGTCTAGTCTCACTGTGTGTACGTCTAGACGACATAAGTCTAGTCTCACCGTGTGTACGTCCAGACAACATAAGTCTAGTCTCACTGTGTGTACGTCTAGACAACATAAGTCTAGTCTCACTGTGTGTACGTCCAGACGACATAAGTCTAGTCTCACTGTGTGTACGTCTAGACAACATAAGTCTAGTCTCACTGTGTGTACGTCTAGACGACATAAGTCTAGTCTCACTGTGTGTACGTCTAGACAACATAAGTCTAGTCTCACTGTGTGTACGTCTAGACAACATAAGTCTAGTCTCACTGTGTGTACGTCTAGACGACATAAGTCTAGTCTCACTGTGTGTACGTCTAGACAACATAAGTCTAGTCTCACTGTGTGTACGTCTAGACAACATAAGTCTAGTCTCACTGTGTGTACGTCTAGACAACGTAAGTCTAGTCTCACTTAAATTGCTGCACAGCATTCTCTCCCTCATCTTAAACGGGACTTGTTACGCAAAACCAGCTTTTCTTACCTATTGGTACATGTTTTATGTGTTTGGCATCTGCAGAAGTCCCAAAAAGTTGAAAACAAACTGGAGGCATAGCTGAGATATTTATAAAACAATCTCCTCAATATTTATAAAACAATCTCCTCAATTCCTCCAAACGAGCCATTTGAAACTTGCACAACATGTGAGGTTTTTCCAACACATAAGGTCAGCAGATATCTTCATGTATGGTAGAGATTTACCCAAAGAGCTTGAGAATGGCTCGTACATGCACATGCATCACCCGCTGTTGCCACTTCTACAGAAGCAATGAAGTTGTCACCTTGTGTAAATGCTCAATAAAAAGAGAATACAACAAATCCTTTTCAACTTATATTCAATTGAATAGACTGCAAAGACAAGATATTTCATGTTCACACTGAGATACTTTTTTTTTTTTTTTTTTTGGCAGCAACACATTGCAAAAAAGGCATTTTTACCACTGTGTTACATGGCCTTTCCTTTTAACAACACTCAGTAAAGGTTTGGGAAGTGAGGAGACACATTTTTGAAGTGGAATTCTTTCCCATTCTTGCTTGATGTACAGCTTAAGTTGTTCAACAGTCCGGGGTCTCTTTTGTGGTATTTTAGGCTTCATAATGCGGCATTGTCTTGCTGAAATAAGCAGGGGCGTCCATGATAACAACACATGTTGCTCCAAAAGCGTATGTACCTCTCAGCATTAATGGTGCCTTCACAGATGTGTAAGTTACCCATGTCTTGGCCACTAATACACCCCCATACCATCACACATGCTGGCTTTTGAACTTTGCGTTGATAACAGTCTGGATGGTTCGCTTCCCCTTTGGTCCGGATGACACGATGTCGAATATTTCCAAAAACAATTTGAAATGTGGACTCGTCAGACCACAGAACACTTTTCCACTTTGTATCAGTCCATCTTAGATGAGCTCGGGCCCAGCGAAGCCGGCGATGTTTCTGGGTGTTGTTGATAAATGTATTTGGCTTTGCATAGTAGAGTTTTAACTTGCACTTACAGATGTAGCGACCAACTGTAGTTACTGACAGTGGTTTTCTGAAGTGTTCCATGTGGTGATATCCTTTACACACTGATGTCGCTTTTTGATGCAGTACCGCCTGAGGGATCCAAGGTCACGGGCATTCAATGTGGGTTTTCAGCCTTGCCGCTTACATGTAGTGATTTCGCCAGATTCTCTGAACCTTTTGATGATATTACGGAGTGTAGATGGTGAAATCCCTAAATTCCTTGCAATAGCTGGTTGAGAAATGTTGTTCTTAAACAATTTGCTCAGGCATTTGTTGACAAAGTGGTGACCCTCGCCCCGTCCTTGTTTGTGAATGACTGAGCTTTTCATGGTCATGTTTGAACATCCTGGTACTAACAGACGTATCTGGACCGTGATCATTAAACCATGACTATTTAGTCAAAATACAAATATCATGTAGCACCTATTAATGGATTCAATTTGTTTTTTGACAGGTGATATTAAACTGCCAAACTCCCACACATAAACACACATTTAGTAGTTTTTGTAGCGTGCAGACACACACTACATCACCATGGTGACACATGTTCATGTGACAAGCACCGCGTACATTTAGAACGCCTTTTCACATTCAAAGTGATCTTTTTCATGAACGTCAATGACATTCACAAGTGGTAGTACAACTCCAAGCTTCATGACTTTACCACAACCAAAAAAAAGGTGTCATCCGCCTAATTGGTTCACTTTCCACGACTTAAAGGGTCATATTATGATATTTTCTTTCTACATTTAAAAGACTTCCTTGTGGTTTACATAACATGTGATGGTGGTTCTTTGTTCAGATGATGTTTTACAGACTGTCTACAAGCTGCTTTCTGACCGTCTCATGTTGTAGTTTGTTGCGCTTCTATACGGAGTCAACTGACTGATAGAAGTCCCAACTATGGGTTACTTTGTATTAGAAATGGCAACAGCGAAGGTTGCATGTACGAGCCAGTCTGCCCCACAACAAGAGCACAGAAAAAAAGATTGAGTTTATGGCGGACTCGTTGCTTTTGCATAATCGCTCCCCTTTAAGCATTTTTGCCTAACTTACACAAACAAGACGAAGGTGCATAACTTTAAGTGCCTAAAAAAGACCTCAGCGCAGATGGGAGAGTAGAGTCAAAGGAGCACAAAGCAAACTACAACAAACTTGGACAAAAGGAGCGGGACTAACTCTTGGGAGGAAATGTAGGAATGTCCGTCGGATGATGCAGAGCCACTGGAGGCGCTGGAGAGGGTTGAGACAGTGGACATGCGACGCAGTGTGGAGGACAGGATGTAGGGCATCACAACAGAGCCTACGCGACTCTTCTTCCTCTCAGTGAGAGAGCAGGGCTGGGACACACAAATAGGATTAAGCATCATTAGAGAATCCATGCAGGGGAGGCACACAATGACAGACGCCAGCCACAAAGGAGCAGCTACAATTTATTAGCCTGGACTAATATAATGTACACTCTGCTTTGAATGCGGGAGGAAGTGAAGGAGGCCAAAGGCTTAAGTTGGCACTTTCTTCCTTTAAATTGAGTTTGCACTTGGCAACGCACCAAGGTTATGACGCCGTAATGCTTCTCCACTTTCTCCCGAAGGTCCTGGAAACAAGTAACCAGACGGTTGTGTAAGGGCTTCAGCTGCTCGGTCGTCTTCTCCCCGTGGATGCGGATACCATCTGCCAAGAGAGGGATCTGAAAGGGAAGACAGGCACTTGAAGAGTTACGCAATGTTGAGCTTTTGCCAACAAAACTGGGGTGCACAGATTTACCTGCAGGGCGATAAGGTGTTTAAGGGAATCAATACGTTCGCGGTCTCCCGGGTGCTCGTGGATGTAGGTGTCAGTGAAAAATGCCTACAGAGGACAGATATTTTCAAGCATTTTTCACATGAACACTTTAAATGATCACCTTTGTAAACAGAGCAAGAACTGATGGTCTCTATTTGTATTAGTTAAACATACACATCAAGTATATTTGTATAGGATGATGCATGTTTTTTGTCTCTAGACATTCAATAACCCTTTAGTCACCTTATAATTCAATATAGTAAGTCTTCCTGAGGCTGAGCCAATCAGTGACCACAATACTGATTGATTTGCTCTCCTCTAGTGGTCCACACTACTGTACTATTAATACTTTTACTTGATTTAGCCATTTTCTACTTGAAACTTCTTAATAAATTGTAGAATTAGCTTTTTTTTTATAAAACTCTGCGGTGTGGCAAAGCAGCAATGTTTGAAGCACGACGTGGCGAGGGACAACTTTAGTTCATTTAACAAACAATCAATATTTAGACATCTGTCCACGGATTCACAATCGTCCACGTTTCAATCGGGAAACGTCAAATAATCGATCATTTTTCCCACCTCTACCTCGTTATGCGCCAGAGAATAAGAAGAGAGCAAGAAGGATCAATGTTGCTGACTCAGCAACTTTGCTATTTTTAGCGGGTTAATTAGACCCCCTCTAGAAAAAAAAAGCAATTAACAACAGATCTAATTAAGAGACTTAACTCTGACAAGAAAGCAGTAACCGCGAGTGCTGCTGTGGACACTTCCCACGACTGAAAGTACACAGAAGCGACTGCATCTTGTTTGGAAATTTAAAAAAAAAAGCAAAAAGAATTGAAGGTTGATTTGTAGTTCTAAACATATTTCTTCTCCTTTTTTTGTTTTTACTCACTTTTTTGCAAAAGGCCAATTATGCAAATTAGAAAATGACACCAAACAGAATGCAGTCCTTTTGGAAACACTGACATTGAGCAAAATGTTAACTGCATTATTGATTAATTGCATATAATTTATCATAAAATCTATATGAAAATAGACATTATATAGACGCATAAAAGGGCCTTTAGGTGCTGTGCAGACATCTTGATCCAATAACTGAACAGGCAAGCTTCATTACTTGTTAGGTGTGTAATTTGGCACACTAACCGCGTCAAATCATTTCCCAACTCAATTATTTTCATAGAGAGTCTGATCCTACATGCAGCTAAAATCCCAACAGTGTGTCGCTGTAGAAGACCTTCTCATAGTTGGAGAAGCCGCCCATGACGGCAGGGTCAACAATGCCGCTGAGCATCATGGACAATGGGTTGATGGACAAGGAGCGGTCGCAGGCTTGTTGTTGGACCAGGTTACTCAGCTTTTCATTGGCCATCTCCATGGTCTCGATGGCATTCTGCAGCGGACTGATCTCTTCCTGCAAAGAGAAGGTTGTTTATCAGAATGAAGAAGAGTTAGATTAATGCTAGGCTTTGAATAGAAAAAACATAACAACGCTGCTTCTTACCACTGAGACAGATTTGACTTCAAACCATTTCAGAATCCCTGGGAAGTGATAGGCAGTAAAATAAGTGCTTCTCTCAATCCACATGGTCTGCAGGGATCCATTCATGACAAGAAAATATAAAGAAAATTGAGTTACAGCCACATAACACAAGGATGCTTATACATTTGGAGGAATTTATGGTGGTGAGATTACAGATATGATCTTTAATCTGTCAAGAATATTAAAAGCCCCTCACTGCAAACTCATTGTCTGGATCCTTTTCACCCTTTCTGAAGGGCCGAGAGTACTGGAATTGGTCCACTTCATTGGTTCGGTAATAACTGCAAGAAAAAATAATTTGTGAGTCTGGCTGATAGAATTATAAATCTCAGGATGTCTGATGGTTCTGTTATTCACTTTAATATTTGCTCTGGAACCCCCTTGTCTTTAAACTGCTGTGGGACAACAAGCACCGGCTTGACTGTAAAGCACTGGATGTCTAAAGTTCAGATAAGGATAAAGAAAAGAAATACTCTGATGGAGAAGTTAAATCAAACTATTTTTTTTCTTCTTAATTTGGTGACTGTGTGAATGTAAGTTTGCATCCACAGAATTGAGAAGTTTGATGGCAATTCATATCTTTTCAGTTTCCCCCACATCAACATATGAGATAACGTGTACTTGACGAAACAATCCTAAGAACAATACAGTGGCACAATGATCACTTCTCAAGATTCCATTTTGCCAAAATGTTGCCAGAAATGTTCCCTAGTTTTTGTATACCGGTACCTTTTTGCTTATGGTATGACAAAACATTGCGCCGGCCGAACAAACTAGGGCATTACCTGTGATTATGTGATATGATTGTTCAGTTTGAAGGGTTTTCTTGGTATATTACTATGGTTTATCTATGAAAATCAACCTCATTCTTGCCAATTAAAAAAAAAGAAAATATTGTTTTGCTGTGTAATTGCATCATGTTACCACCAGATGACATCAAAAAACAATGCACAATTTTCAGAGCTTTGATGAGCTTAAACTGCCATTAAACGGCTGAAATGCAATAGAAATGATCTTTACTTCTGTGAACAAACTCAACCATGTCTTTCCCTCTCATTCTAACTCAGTAAGCACTGTAAAAATAATATATTTGTCTAATTGTCTACTGCAGCAAAATGAAAGTTGTCATGAATGATTGATTTATTCAAAGCTGTAGTTACCCAACTTCAAATATTCCACTCTCAACTTATTTTTTTAGAAATATTGCATGTTTTACATTTTCCCATTATAAAGAAAGTTATTTTTGACAAAAGCCCATAAAACATGGCACGACACCACAAAGGGGAGTTAATAAAGAATGCATCACTAGAAGAAAAACTTGTCATAAAGTACGAAGGTGGTGTCCTTGGGGCTCTCTTTTGCAGTCTTCAATAAAAAGGTCAAAGAGAATTTTACCTTTTTAATTCATTATTTTTAGATATTTTGCTGCATGTAAAACTATAATTATCGCCTATAAAATATATTTTGTGTTACTATTTTTGATCTCTATGACAGTCTGTTTGGATTTACATGATTTTTTTTATGGGAACACCATTTGGTTTTCGTCAAACTTTTTGGAACGGATTACAAAAAAAATATTGGAAAGGATTACAAACAAAATACTAGCGTATTTAAAAAGAAAATAAAAAAACTAACATTTTGTCTTGCCCTAAAAAGTGTTTTACAAAACTTCATACTAATTTACAACACATCCAGCTCAAAATGTAATGTTCCAAAAATAAGGAGGTGATTGGAGGATATATTAAAATAAGGAGGTAATTGGAGGATACATTAAAATAAGGAGGTGATTGGAGGATACATTAAAATAAGGAGGTAATTGGAGGATACATTAAAATAAAGAGGTGATTGGAGGATACATTAAAATAAGGAGGTAATTGGGGGATACATTAAAATAAGGAGGTGATTGGAGGATACATTAAAATAAGGAGGTGATTGGAGGATACATTAAAATAAGGTGATTGGAGGATACGTTGTGCGGGAGAGTTGCTGATGTTGTCTCCAGGAGGCGCTGTGCTGGTCATCCGAGCAGCATTTGGGAACTGAGAGAGCAGCTTTAAACTGAAGTCTTCAAGCCACTCGTACTCTTTGCC
This sequence comes from Entelurus aequoreus, assembly GCF_033978785.1. Classification (NCBI taxonomy): domain Eukaryota; kingdom Metazoa; phylum Chordata; class Actinopteri; order Syngnathiformes; family Syngnathidae; genus Entelurus; species Entelurus aequoreus. The sequence continues at coordinate 84,896,612 of NC_084736.1, forward strand.
TCTGTATATGAACATCTTGTTCTGGAACACAAAATGTCAATTTTGAACATAATCACATACTTTCAACTACGGTAGTATCCCTTCTTGTATCTGGAGTTGTGTCAAACAAGTTTCTTGAATGTGTCAAAAAAATGATTGTTTTTTTTGTTGCTAATTAAAAGAATAAACCAAGATATTGTCTCACCTTGTTAAGAGATTAAAATACATTATTTTTAGTGTGTTTATGCAAAAGCTTGAATATAGTAAGTTGTTGTTACTTTGCTATTGCACCATCAAAAAGGTGTTGACATAAAAATAGCATTACTGCATATCTTTACAAATGTTTCAGAGAGCTAGTTCATTGGAAAAGGAGATTTACTTCATTTAATGAAATAAGCAGTCAGTTCTTACCCTGAGGAAAGAAGGGAATCCAAGACCATAATAGCCCACTGCAAAGTATTCTGGTTGTGGTCGCATGGCATTCATTATTTGTTCATAGAACTCTGCTTGTTTTTTCTGCAAGAGATTTAAACAAAATGTTGACATAGTATCTGTTGCTGTCTATCATTGGTATGTGTTGACAGAATAAAATGATTTACAAACGGTTACTGTCGATAACGATTATGAAAACAACACAGTTACATGCGATTCATTTTGCTTGTTATACAAACACACAGCAGGGGGCCTATTACAGTTAAGTACTAAACATGAGAAGTTTGCAACCTAGTTTTTCAAGATACATTTAAATTCAACTTGCATTTGTAGACAAACACACATTTATCTTTTTTTTTTTTTTTAAACTAATTGCACTCAGCCTTTGGCAGCTTGACACATTTCTGCTCTCATTCATTAAGCATATTTTACAGCACATGAGAGAACATTTGAAATGTATCTTTACTTTTTGGGATGTTGCGTGAAATAATCCTTTGGTGTGCTGCTATTTAGTTCAGGGTTGAATTATAAAGCGCATGCTTCTTACCAGCAGCTGGCTGAGCTCCATGAAGTCAAACATGTGGCTCTCGTGCATCTTGGCCAGCTGCTTGCCGAGCTCAATGGCCTTCTCCCACATCTAAGATCATGTGCATAAGTCAGTTCAAAGGAGGCATAAACACAAGCGCACCACGCAGAGCTTTGCAGGGTTTCCCCTACATATAATTGCCACAGCAAATAAAAGCCGCCACACCTTCAAAAATGTTTTTTTTTTTTTAACGTGAAAACAAATGAAAGTAGCATTCAGAAGAAGTCACACAAAGTCCGCCCCTATTTTTTTACTCTTATTGCCAATCTTATGCTAACATAAACTCAATTCCATCACATGTCTATCTTTGTCTTTTACTCTAAGACACAACAATAATTCCTCATTCTACGCCAATCACCTTCCAGGCATGGTACGGAGACAAACATGGGAACTCTGAACATTACCACACAAAAACACTAACATCAACACCAGCAGGTTGTGATACTATCCCCCCTTTTTAAAGTCCTTTGACAACAAAATCTCTTAAGTGGACTGGCCGCCGCCTGAGGTCCGGTGCTCTTTTTAACTATTATTGCCAATCGTAACTTTCACGACCATGGGAACTACGCACATATAAAAACAAACACAAACATCAACACCAGCAGGTCCAGTGTTTCCCACACATTCATTTATTTGTGGCGGTCCTTTCTAGCTTCTCAAGCAAATCATATAGTTGATGTAGATGCCCATATAGGCTGTTCACATTTGCTTTACAAAAGGGAAGTGTAGGATACTTCTCTTGTTGCCTTATTTGTATTTGACCACTACTGTTTTCTGTTTATTTGTTACTGACTGTGGCAGGACACCTCTGCCTCTGTTTCACTTTATGTTGCTGGTAAATAATATGGCTGTAGTAGTAGGCTAAAGTTAAATTATTTAGTATGCACTAATTAAAGGGGCAGAGCTTTAAGAGACATCTTAGCTTTTATATTTTATAAGATATATTTTTTGTAAGAACCACAATTAATAAATATATTTCAGTGAATAACTTATTGTTCAAATCTGTATATAAATATGTACATAAAGTGTTGTAATTATATTGTAAAATGGATGGATGGATGGACGTTTAAAACAAAACTGTTATTATTAATTAGTAAGTATACATTTTTTGAGCCTTTTCAGAGAAAATCATATCATTGTAGTAAATTATGCAAATTACTCGATGATGTCATGGTGACCACGCCCATAGCCACGCCCCCACCGCCACAGGTATCTTGACAGTTTATGGGAAACACTGAGGTCGTTACAGTAATATAATATATAAATGGATATATTTAACCTATTATTTGCACACTATTGACGAGTGATACACCCAAAATTTGGCCACTGAAAAAAGACGGTCACTGAAAAAGCACTGCCGAAAGCGGATCTTGTGATGACGTAAGCAACTCGCACAGGATTGTCTGGAGCGGAAGCAGCATGCCTGCAATGTGGACGTGATTTAATATATCCAAGATATACCTGCGGACAGCGAGTTACAAAATGTGCAAATATTAAGAGGACAGTGACAGCCTCTAAGGAGAGAAAATGCAGTTGTTGTCACCCCCAATTTCCAAGCATCTTTCTGAGGACTGCTTGCAATAATTCATTCGAGACCTGAGCAAAAATGGGAATACACACCTTGCCTTTGTCCAGGTAACATATGATCTCCTGGAAGAGCCGTTCTTTCAGTTCCTGTTGCGTCCACACATGCTTTCCGTCTCGAGGGATCAGGTGAGCTGCACAGGCTTTATCAGACCACTGGCTCAGAATGAACAGCAAGTGTAAATAAAAGGCAGCATCCTAGCATGTCAAAAGTAACATTTGAGTGTGTTGCGGACCTCCAGTAATTCAGCATGTAGCAGCAGAGTGTAGGCAGCCTCTGTGTAGTTCTCACAGTCCAGGTGTAAATCCCGCAGCTTGTACAAGTACCTGGTCATGACAAACACATGAGTAACGCACATTCAGTACAACATTCAGATGCCTGACTCACCGGATATAAATGTCCTCCCTCTTCTTTTCCTTGTAGAAGTTCTAAAGTGGAGAATACATTAGTTACATGTCTCAGATGTCTGTTTGAAGGTATAATTGATTGACTACAAACACAAATGGTGTAGTGAGCATATAGGAACAGGACGTACCAACACATTGACAGTACAGCTCATTCGATGCTCAGGACTTTCATCATGTGTGATGGTGCGGTATGCCAGAAGATTTTCCAGCAGGCTGCTCAGCAGCAGTGCCAGCTCCTCACCTGACTGAGACAGATATCTGTGGCGTCTGCAGTGCTCCAGTAACCTGCAGGTACAAACACTCTTTCACCACACAGTCTCCATCTGTAAAGGAGTTGGTCAAAGCTGTTCTCCAGCTGACAAAGCAATTCATTATTTAACATTCCCAGTTATTCTCAAAATAAGGCAATTGGCTGAAGTTTCTAACTAATTCTATGTCAATTAACGTATCATTTGCTCCAAAAATTCAACGTTTGTATATCAGGAGAAAGGAAGGCTAAGAATTACGTCTTTTCCAGCAGGACTTTGTATTGTTCGTCTCCTCGTCCTCCTTCAACCTCTTGATCCAGTTTTGTTATGAGTTCATTTTCAAACTGAAAAGAAAAACATGGTATTATGCTATAGTAATTATGTTTTCTTCAATCTGGGTAAATATTTTTGTTTTCTGTACTTCTCTGAACTAAATCAACACAATGATCTTTTGATTGATGATTGTAGGTCTACATATTCAAGTGTCAGCCACTTGACGCATCCTGAACCCATACAGTTTGACTATTTCTAACTTTAAACATTATTTTCCTAAATAGATTGTATAGGAAAGAGCTGCCAGGCAAAAACAAAAAAGGCTTACAATAAAATACAGCACAAATGATGCGTCAAACAACTGTGGTAGTGCAACAAAACACCACAGTGCATAACATTGGGGATTGTACCGTTTCAAATGTGCGCCCAGGGCTGAAATTGTGCTCACACTGCATCATATCGAAGAAAATGGGAATGGTGGCCTTCCTCAGCTCTGGCTCAGGCACAAGAGTGACCTCCAAAATGGGTCCGACCATGGCTGGGATGAACTTCATTTTATGGGGGCCTGCAAGACAACAAAGGATTACCACTCAGAAGGATAACAGTGTGATTTGAGAAGGCAATAAACTGCATCTTCATCCACCAACAAGCATAGGACAATCTGATAATGCAGCAAACAAAAGAGCACAGCGAAACAGAACAATAACAAATGTTGCCTGCATTACTGGCTGGAATAAAATGAGCATTTTCACAAACATGTATGATTAACAACACTGAGGTGGTCCTAAATACTCACCAAGATTGTGCCACATGTCTCTCATCTTGAAACCCACTGCTTTCCTCATATCGCCATATCTGTAGCAAATGTCAATCAGTTAAAGGAGCTGTTTGCAATTTCATCATGGTTACATTTTTCAAACCAAAAAATACAAGACGTATTGCTTGGATTTGAATGAGTCTGTTCTCAATGAGTACTTTGTGCCTGTAGGAGCCTACATGATGTTGAAGTTTATTTACATTTTATGGAAGGTGATTTATATTTATTCAGCCAAAAGGGGACTATTTACTTTATTTAAATAATACAAAAATGTATATATTGCATGCTTGGAAAAATTATAAGGTACACTTTATTTGTAATTATTACATTTGTCTGAATAATTTGATGACGTACTATTTTATACTGCATTAATACGGTGATGATTACGTAACTGTTTAATTGCATATATGGCGGAAGGATCTGTGTGGTAACATGGTTTGGACACAATGTATTATGGGTAATGGCAGTCAGGTATGGTGGAATCCAGCCACACAGTTTTTTGACCTTACTCTTACTTTTTCTAAGTCTTTTTAACTGTAACAAACTTGCTTCATTTTGCCATTCATTTGTTCCCACGTCGTTATTGTTTTACGTTTTTGAATGATTGAGTTCACAAGTAAATGATACAAAACGAAGAGGAGTTTTGTTTGTTGCCGCAGCAATCAGAGCAGGAGAAAGTAGAGGAGCGTCAAGCTAAGGCTTCATTAGGAAACTACAATAGTGGATGGACAACATTTCGATTGTGTTGTGCATGTAATCTCCACTAATTGAGGGTTAAGTCGAGCAGTGCTAGCAAATGAGCTTAAAGCCAGGGGCTGTCAACTTTGTGTCCTTAAGGTGTCAAGGAGTGAGTGAGCTTTACACAACTTAGTATCGCACAGCAAAACTAGCTGGCATGAGTTACAAAAATGAATACAAAGATCTTACTTGTTCAAGATCTTGTTGCGTTTCTCTTGGGAGAAAGATTCCAGTTGAAGTGTCTTATGAGTGAGGAATGCCACCGTCAGATGAAAGTAGTTATTCCAAAGCTGTGAAATTTAAAATCATTGTCACAAAATGAACATGATGTTTGAATGCAAACCAAGCAACATTGTCAAAGGCAAAACACACCTGTAGTTGAAAATGTGCCTGGTCTAAAAAATACATGTTGAGGACATCAGAGTACTGGCTGATGGCCCTCAGAAAGACCTGCATCTGGACCAGGTTCATGATCATCCAGTCAGCAGGAAAGACTTTCCCCATGAGGTCCTTAAACATGATGAATGTCTCCATGAGGAAGTCCTGAGATCAAAGCAAAATCATTCTAAGTGTGCTACGATCTGAGAAATATGTTAGATCCAAAAGTTGGCATTGGTGCCTGTCAAGGAGCAATCATGTTTTGATGGTTTACTGTGATAAAGACGCACGGGCATCCTCTTCACGACATTGCTATGAACATTTTGACTATCTAGAAAGGTGGAGCAAATGGCCTGGAATAAAGTCTTTTAATGTGCAGTTGTTTCAGTGACGCCTGATTTGCACAGGATGCGTGACGGCTCCGACCGTTTTTGTTCAAGTTAATGTGTCCATTTCCAACGCCATGGCGTTGTCGTTCCGGATCCATGCGATAAATATACTCAAAGCTTCTATTTTTGCCAGTCGCTGCAACTCGCTGGATCAATACAGCTAAAATTTGCCTGTGTTGGACAAAATAAATTATCCGTTTTTATTTCCAAGGCAAATTGTATTTTACACTCTGAAACGTCCTGATGGGCGGGGACAGACATGAAGTAAACTTGTCAAAGGTTTTCAGACGGAATTTCACACTGCTGACCCAAATCCTGATTCTGGAGGTCCAAAATTAAAGAATACTATACAGGCATATCCCTAGCAGCTATGTGCGCATGTGTCAAATGCAGGGTGATAGTGGGGTCGGGGAAGCAGGAGCGGGGTTCGTGGGAGTTGTGTGTGTGTGTGTGTGTGTGTGTGTGTGTGTGTGTGTGTGTGTGTGTGTGTGTGTGTGTGTGTGTGTGTGTGTGTGTGTGTGTGTGTGTGTGTACAACGCTTGCTAGGTAAGGTGTTGCTGTTGTGTTGTTGCTTGAAAAAAACAAAAAGGTGTCGTTCTGCAAGGCAAAACTTTTTCACGAGTGAAGTCAAGTCAATGCCGTCACAGACGTGCCCATTTGTGAGTATTGATGGACAGCAAAGCTGCAGTGTTTACTTAATCACATGATTATGCGTGGATTCGCAATATCTTATTAAAGTCTACACTATTTCGCTGCACGGCGCAGCCGCAACAGAACGGCGGTGGTGATTGTCGACGGCTGATGGCGGTTACGTTTTGCTGGCGTTCTGCATCCTGTGGAAGTCAGTGGTAAGAGCTGTAGTTGTAGCTCACGAGCAGAATACTTACCACAATGTCCTGTCTGGTTTTAAAGGTGCTGATATAGTGTGCATAATGCATGTCGTCCATCTGCTTCAGGATAGCCGTCATGCAGGCTAAATAGTGACCCTGCCAAAGAGATATTACTGAAATTAATTCACAGCAAAGCACCAACACATAACATTTAAGGCACCTGTTGTATTTTGTATTCTGGCAAATGTAAACCATTTAAATATGTTGTTCCCTTTCCCTTTGTTTTCCTTCCAGCAAATACAGATAAAACAAAAAAAAATGTAATATTGTGCAAAGGTTGGTGTATTCCAGTAATTAGATTTACAAAGTGAAACTAATATATGAAATAGCTCATAAAATGCAACTCAAGATATTTCAAGCCTTCTTTTGATACAATGCTGATGATTGTGGCTTACAGCTCATTAAAACCAGGAATTGAAAATCTCAGAAAATTTTATTATCATTATCAAAAACAAAAGAAATAAAGGCTTAACATATCCCACTTTGCATGTAATAAGTTTGTCACATATTAGTTTCACATTTGACGTTCAGTTGCTGATATGAATGGACTTTTACACAATAATGTATTTATTTTTGTTTTGCCGGTACAGTTTTGAAATGCTTACATACACTCGTTATGGCTAAGAATGTCATTGATTTAATTTGAAGCTACTTTTTTCCCAGGTGGAATTATACAGTATTTATGATTTTCTATATTCCACACATGACCTTATTGTCTACATACACGGTACTTACAATGAGGAGGGAGGACCTGTCCATGCTGATGACACTGCGATTAACCCTGCGAAGAAGCCGCTCCATTATCAGCTGAACATGCCCTCTGGTTGGACCCTGCAGAGACACATACATATAGGCTTTTTTTGCTAAGGCATATTAGTTAAGCGCAAGTACTAATTTGCCTAGCAGTCAGACAAGAGTGGAAAATAATCATTACAAGATCACAACATAAGCTAGAAACTGTAATTCCCTCTGAAAATGGTGTACTGACAGTAGACGCAGAATATGTGTGTATGTGCAAATGTTTGTCTTTCAGTAGTCAAACAATAGGAAGAAAAGATTGTTTTTACATATTCAACAGCATTAAGGCTGAATTAGAGTAAATATTTGGGGAAAATCCCCACCATGCTGCACTGGCTCTGCAACATTTTTACTATATAGCCATTCACCTTCTATCTGTATATGTATAAACCTTGGCCCTGTATGCATGTCATCTTGTTTTAACAAGATGCTTCTGAAATTGCACTACTTTGATCTGTGTTAATATGACCAATTACCACATCCTTGCGATCCAAAATGTCCAACACCGTGCTAAGCAAGTGGACACAGGCCTCGTAGTCAGGCTTACTGGAGTGATCATCCAGCTGCCCGCTCAGCTGGTCAGCGACGAGAGGCAGCAGCACATCTCGACAATCTGTGGGAACAAAAGGAGAGGAAAAGTGGTCACAGAATGACACATTTCTATTCCCTAGAGGAGATGTGACAAAGTTGTATGTGAGCGCGTTTGCATTCCATTTTGTGTGAAATGCCATTATGTGGCTTCCAGCTTTAAAACTCCTACCTGGCTGCATGAAAAGGTCACTCTCCACTATTTTGCACATGCAGCCCAGCTTCTGACGCACAAGCTGAGAGTCAGGAATGCTCTCGATGAACTTTGAAAGCAGAATGCTGGAAGAAGAAAGTGCGAGCAACCACATGTGTTGTTACATTAGACTCATAACATCTCGTTGACAAAAGTAAACTCATCTGCTTGGAAATAAAAATATGTAATTTCTAGCAGTGCAACCCCTCTAGAGAATTACCTTAGTTCCACAGGATCAAACACAGATTGGATGTCATTAATAATGCTGGGGAGGTATTTCAATATTGCCCCCTGAAAAACAATGAGTCGTTGTGATCAAGTCATAGCACGATAATATAAACAGTAAACTATGAAGGACTTCATTAAGTACAGCTTTTCCTCAACTTGCTGACAATGATATTGTGCATATAACTTGTAAAACCATTTAATAACTTGATAAATCATATTTTATGACTGCATTTAATGTAAGCTACTTTCTCCCTGCATGCATAGTGAAATACGTTCTAGCTTTTAATTGAAGGTTGGATGAGTGGAAAAAAACCTGTCAATTACATATCCGACCTTTATTTTCACTCCCTCATCAAGTGGTCTGTCCATGAGAGCGTTGAATGACAGGAAAAGAGAGCGAATTGAGTTGAAGAAGGCGTCCCCGTCTTCACTGTTGCCATAGAACCTGCCAAGACGGACTACATCACAAGGTATTCTTACGAGACAAAGTTGGTCATCACCTACCTACCTTAGGTAGAGGATGCGAGACTGGACAATAAACCTGAACAAATACTTAAGAGCCTTCAGTGCTGTATAGAGATTCTCAGTCAAGGCAGACTCCTCTGCATGACCCACATAGTAGTTGAGCACTCGAGTTAGTTTCCTGAAAAAACATGCCTGACTTCAGTTCTGCTGGTAATCACACAATAAAGTATGTGGTGGATAAGATCAGAAGAAAACAGAGTGTGATGTTGCAGACAAATGAAGGTGGGAGAGACTCACATGTACGCCAAAGTAGCACTGAAATGCTTGTTAATGTAGGTCTCAAGGACAGGGTTAAAGTGCTGGAATTTGATGTCGCCAATAAGTGTGATAATGAAAACCTAAAGAAACCAAAGAGATTCTCACATGAGCTCAATCAAGGAACATCCACTCTATGAACAAGTGGTATCTCATCATTGATGTTAAGAACTATAGCAAAAACTAACCAAAGCGTTGAACACCAGAGTGTCATAGGTATCTTTTTCTGAGGTGTCCATCATGATGTTGAACAGAGCATCAAGCGTGTCCTGAAGAAACTGTGAATAAAATAAACGTATTATAAAAGTGGCATCAAATATAAAGTAATATAAAAATGGCACACAAATATATCTAATATCAATATTAAGTGTGACATTTGCAGTGCAGAGCACTCACTTTGACTATCTCCCCCCCTTCGACCTCCATCAGCCTCTGTAAGATCTGCTCAAGATCTTTGGGGTTAGATCTCCAGTTCAACAGGCCGAGTAGATCCACTAAAGATTATTAAAGATGTCAGTTAAAATATAGAAGTATATGGATTAATATACTGTAAAGGGAAAGTTTATTTGTGACAAAAGAGTATCTGTCATTTGGGGAAAGAGTTACAGGGGGCCAGTTAGACCTCGGGGTTGCACAGACTAGTCAACTTTAAGAGCCAGAATGACACTAATCACGTGGTTTTGGCAGTACACAACATTTTATTTTGCATGGATGTGGGAGAAGTAGCCCACGGAGTGCATTTGCAACTCGTTGTGGCTGTGACACAAGGTTCTGCCTGCTATGTGACACAAGGTTCTGCCTGCTATGTGACACAAGTTTCTGCCTGCTACGTGGTCCCTGACAAACAAGCTGTTTGCAATTAAGCGCAGTGCATTACACCACAGTGCTTTTAACATGGCTAAGTAACATAACAATGACCATGGAATCAACTGGCTAAAGTTGTACTCCTTGTTCCGCTCTACCCGTATAATTGCAAAACTGCTGAGATTCGGTAAAATGGAAACATTATTAATTTCTTCAAAGAGCTCTTGAGCATGGAGGTAAAATGTTTGGACAAGCAGTGCAATTGTGGATGTTGACACATTGCCAGTGGAAAGCAGCAGCAGAATTATCAGTCGTATTTGAACGAGCCGTGACGGACACACACTCGGTGGAATTGAGGGCAGGGTGTATGTCAAGTTGATGTTAAAGCTGATTTAAGAGTTGTTGTTGATATTCCTGCCATTGTCTGTGATTTATGTGCACAGCTTGTCTGTTGTCAGTGAATAAACGTAAAACTTTCCCTCCTCCTATGTTTTTATTTATGATGGGGAAAAATATGAATGACATCATCATTGAGTAGTCAACATTAAAAAAATGAGAAGTCGTGCAACCCCTAGTGAGACCAGTATCTAACCAAAAGAGGTGGTAGAGCTGAAGCTGCTTGCATTTTGGTTTGGAGTAACGAGGATGGACAGGATTAGAAACAAGCAGATCAGAGGAACAGCCCACGCAATTATGTCTGGGAGACAAAGTTAGAGCCCAGCCTGAGATGCTTTTGACTATGTGGGAAGGGAGGATTACATAGATAAAACGATGCCAGATATGGGGCTGCAAGGGAGGAGAAGAAGGTGAAGACCAGATAGGAAGTTTCTAGATGCAAGTAGTAGGATTGACAGGGGAAGATGCAAAGGTAGCGACCCCTAATGGGACAAGACAAGTCAAATATATAGGGAGCATAGGTCAGAGTGTTTTTTCCCCCTTGGAATGCAAATGACAGTACCTCTAAAATCATTAAGCATACATTAAATAATATCAACCTGTCCACAGCATCAGAGAACAGCTCAACTCATTTGAAGGCAATGTGGCAGACTGTGTCTCTCTATCCATTTTAGACGCTGTTTCATCTCCAAAATGACTTGTGGACGTCAGACATTTGAAATGAATATCCAGGTGATGGTTTTAAACAATATGCCATATTACCATTCTGGGTGAGTTTAGTAGAGCAGGTAAGCGTGGCAATCTGGAAGCTGTCCTTAGTGACAGTGATCACTCCAGAATGGTGGAACTGCTTCCCCATTTGCTTCTCCTTTTCTTCTACTTCAGCCCAGGTCCCTGGCAAGGTCAGATATACTTTTGCATCTTCTGTCTTTTTCACATCCACCTAAGAAATTAATCAAATAGGGGATGAGTCTTAATCCATCCAAATCAATGCATATGAAGTTGTAGATTGGTAGGTCTCATGATAATGAATCTACCCACTGTCAGTGCTGACTGCAATTTACATGTAGTTAGATTAACCTAATACACAAAAAACTGCACTTTAAACTACCTTGTAGACGATAGGTTCATGCCTCCCATCCCTCAGCGTTGTCCCGTCTCCTCTCATAAGTCGGACAAAAGCCATGCCAAAAGGTTTTTCTGATTTGTCCCTCGCTGGAGGATACATAGGAGCATATGATGAGCTCTACTTCCCATGATGGAGGGATTACACGTGGGTGTTTGTCATACAAATAAGTCACAGTGACTCACAGTCCTGAGATGATCTATGTCGAAACATCACCCTCAGGTGACAGCGGCACACGTCTTCAATGGGAATTGTCACCTTGTAGAGAAAAACACTAATTAGATCCGAAAATTAAGATTGGAAAATACATGACCAGATATGAAAAAGATATGTTTTAAAGATGGAGATTATTAGCACATTCTGACTCTTCAAGGTGATTTTATGACACACAGTGGTAGTAATTCTATTTGACAAGCCAATTAAAAAGCAAGGAGTGTCATGCTCAAAGTGACATGACGGCCCATGACTGGTGCTTGAAGATATTTTCACCGACAAATTATTGCGGATAAACAATATTATTCTCAATAGTATTTTCAGACCAAATTAACCACTAATGTAATGATAATGCATACCAATAATAATAATAATATAAGTATACCCTTTCAAATGCAAAAAATGAATTTCTCATATAATTTAAAATTGTAACTGGAATGTAAACTTTTAAATCTCAAAATTAAATAAAACAAATAATTTCAAAGAAAATACTGTCTGTTAGCAAAAGTTTGCAACCAAAAGCAAATGCAATAGGTTGGGTCTGTTAAGGAGGCGGTGGTGCACGCTCAAATACACACAAGCAAAACAATAAATGAGATGACTAAAGAAAGTATTGACAAACAAAATGTAGGCACAGGTCCAGTTGGACATTACTTAACTGACAATCAAGTTAGGACCTTTAAAAAATATGCAGAGTATCAATATAAACACTACAATAAAAGCAGATGTTTAACAGGTCATATGCAAATATAACTTTAGCTTGTCTGGCAGATTGGGAGTGAGGAACACCAACATGACATGACAATATGACAAATGTCGGTCAGAAGTTTGAAATGCTAGCTTATCAACAGCATTAAAGGGCATCATGTCTTTGGCGATGCGGTGATTTGAACCACACTTTTTGTGAACCCACAGTAGTTTGGTGTGCACTGACTTTGTTCACGCAGCACCTCAGCGTGTGCGGACTGTCCAGACATCTGCTTTTCAAGTGACGATGCAAGTTTGTCCTGTTTTCTTTTTTTTGCAGGCACAATTGGCAAACTGTCTCCTCAGTGTTGATAGTCCCATCTTGTTTAAAACTGTAATATTGCCACACTGGTGCAGTGGTATTTGGTTTTGTACTGCATTTTTGCAACTGTGTTTGTTACAGGCTAACTTGTTGCACTGTGTGATGCTAGCGACCCCGCCTCTCCACACAAAGACAAAGAAGGAATAACAAAAGTATTCACACCCGTCTTTTCATTCCCCTGTGGTATAAACACACGCAGCAGCTGAAAGCGTTGCAAAGAGTGAATGCCCGTAAACACGCATGCACATGGCGGGTATCGACGCTGGAAAATTACCCACTTCATTTGTACTTATCGTTCAGTTAATTGACTTATCAGATATCAACCCCAGGCCTACCCATGACAAGCTTACCTTCACAGTTTCATTCCAACAAGGCTGCTTCACTTGGTAGTAAATGACAGACTTGTACTCTGTGATTCCATCGTAACCAGCGCCAGGAAATACTGCTTTCTATGAAATGGGATTTGAAATACATATTAGTACATGTGACAGGAATAAAGAATTTGGGTATGGTAGCATTGATAGAAGCAGCAGATATACTTCTGTAGCTCTTCTTCAGACCTCAAATTTGTTAGGGGTTATAAAATTCCCTGAGATGTAATTACCGCAGTTGGAAGGCATTTGCATTTCACTTTAAAGCAGGGGTCATCAGCATTTTCCAGGCCAAGGACCCCAAAACTGCTGGAGAGTTGGAGCGTGGACCGCCTATTTATACATGTAGTAAGGCTGCAGCTAACGATTATTTTTCTATCGATTAATCTATAGATTATTTTTTCGATTAATCGGTTAATCTATAGATTATTTTTTTCGATTAATCTATAGATTATTTTTCCTTTTACCGATTATTTTTTTTATTCAAAATGAAGATGAAAAAATAAATGTAGGCCCGTTTTTTCAAAAGGCATGGCTTTTATTTACAAAAAAAAAGAAGTATGGCCACTCAGTCAACATTGACAACAACATGACTAAATATTCTGTAACAATGTAAACATTTAAAACTTTTAACATTTAACAAAATTAAAAGTAGCTTATTTGCTTTTTAATGTGCAAATATAAAAGTCAACATCCAGTGCAAATCTTAATATTCTGCAATAGTATAAGCATTTCAAAAGTAAAAGTATTGCTTATTTTGCTTTAAAATGTGCAAAAATAAAGATAAACATCCAATACAAAAAAGTGCAAAACGAAATATTCTGTAACAACAGTGTAAACATTTCAACAAAAGTGAAAGTATTGCTTATTTGCTAAAATGTGCAAAAATAAAGATAAACATCCAATACAAAAAAGTGCCAATGTAAATATTCTGGAGCACTGTAAACATTAAGTATTGCTTTTAAAATGTGCAAAATAAACATCCAGTCCAACACAGTACACAATAACCAATTCTACTCATTCCAGTGAGTGTCTAACAGTTGTAATGAAGAAAGGTTAGCATGTGTACATGTTTGGTTCTTTTCTTGTTTACAATATTCCCAGCAGCTGAAAATAGGCGCTCAGAAGGGGTCGATGTGGTTGGAACGAGAGGTAATTAGCCTTCACCTCAAGCCAGGACTGCGAGTGAGCTGAGCTGCAGTTTATATTTCTAGAAGGTCAACGGGCTCATAGTGATGTTACTAGTGGTTGACTGGGAGGTGTTTATTATCATTTGGGGAGAGTCCGCTGCCTGATGCTCACCTGCTAAACACCTATCTGCTCCACGCTGAAGCGCTGACTACATGCGCTCTGAATACACACTGCTGATTGGCTGATAATGCTTCGGGTGTACCAATCAGATGGTTGTGTGGGTGGGACAATGCTGCGTGTTGAGACAGACGCAGAGGAGCGAAGCAGTTTGTTAAGACTTTAGCAGCTAAAGTTAGCTTTAGCTTAGAAACTCGTTCGGTACACCCCCGTGCCGAACCGAAAGCCCCATACCGAAACGGTTCAATACAAAACACGTACCGTTACACCCCTAGCAGATACAAATGACACAGTCATGTTTTTGTGTAATGATGACAACGTATGCTCGCGCGGACGATTGACTAGTTGATGGTTTTCTTTTCAAATGTTCGTTCATAGCCGTTGTGCTGCTATGATAGGCCATTTCCGCTCGACACAGTGTGCATACAACAACATTATTAGGCCGTTTATTGAAATACTCCCACACTTTTGACCACTTTTGGCATGCTTTTCCCCCCTCGCTCGCACCGCTCGCATCGTCTGCTTTAATCGTCTGCTTTGCGGTCCGCCATGACGGTAGTGTGACGTAAATATGCGACGCGTCGACGCACAAAAACGGCGTCGACGTATTTACGTAACCGATGACGTCGACTACGTCGACGCGTCGTTTCAGCCTTAACATGTAGTATACAACTGTGTTTCAAATGCCACTGGTCCTAAAAAGATGTTTTTGTGCGATACCCCCCTGTCCCTCCCCGTTGGAGAGACAGATGAATGCAGGTAGTCTTCGGGTTATGAATATGTTGCATTCCTAGAAGTTGACTTTTATTGTAAGTCGGATCTCATAGCTAAAATAAATATCATTTTACTCCTAAGTTACCGTATTTTTCGGAGTATAAGTCGCTCCGGAGTATAAGTCGCACCGGCCGAAAATGCATAATAAAGAAGGAAAAAAACATATATAAGTCGCACTGGAGTATAAGTTGCATTTTTTGGGGAAATGTATTTGATAAAAGCCAACAGCAAGAATAGACATTTGAAAGGCAATTTAAAATGTCTAAAGAATAGTGAACAACAGGCTGAATAAGTGTACGTTATATGAGGCATAAATAACCAACTGGTACGTTAACGTAACATATTATGGTAAGAGTCATTCAAATAACTATAACATATAGAACATGCTATACGTGTACCAAACAATCTGTCACTCCTAATCGCTAAATCCCATGAAATCTTATACATCTAGTCTCTTACGGGAATGAGATCAATAATATTATTTGATATTTTACGCTAATGTGTTAATCATTTCACACATAAGTCGCTCCTGAGTGTAAGTCGCACCCCTGGCCAAAATATGGAAAAAACTGCGACTTATAGTCCGAAAAATACGGTACTCAGTGAACACAAAACACATGAAGGACATTTAAAATACACAAACAAAAATATAAAATACAATAATTAAATGAAACTATAATAAAAAGAGGACAATAATTTTCATTCAACTTTGTCACATTAGTCGGGTCTACTGTACTTCCTTTATCTTATATTGCTGTCTTTTGTACCTTCTTCAAATATTCTGTCAGGATAGTCAGGAAGGATAAGCTTCTCATCTCCTCCCAGATCTTGTAATGGACCAAATCAATGACCACTCTAGCTTTCATGATCATTAATACTAATTGTCCTTACAGACAATCACTTTTGCGATAGTCAAGAAATAAGGAATTAATGCGTGACTGGCCCTTTATCTTCTCTGAGGTTTTATGTTGCTCATTTTAACTTCTGTGTCACAGTACAGCATAGGAGACATAAAGTCTGTAAAGTGAATTAAAAAGCGGCGTTACTGTAGTGTCAGTATAGTAACTGTGTGAGCTGTCGGACTCAAGTCCCATGTAGCATTGTGGCACATACACACTTATGTCACAAAGGACTTCCATTTTGGAGTTCTGGAGTGAATCTTTTGTCAATGGCCCATTTATCTGTTCACTAAAGTGTGTTGGATTCATTATCATGTGTATTTAAAGACATTCAAATGTGGGGGAAAAAATTGCTGTTTCAATATGAAAAAGTTATATTTAAAAAAAAAAAAGGCTAATCAATAGGGGTGTAACGGTACGTGTATTTGTATTGAACCGTTTCGGTTCGGGGCTTTCGATTCGGTTCGGAGATGTACCGAACGAGTTTCCACACGAACATATTAAGTAGCCGCCTCCGCTTCCTTCTGCCTCTGTCTCTGTCAGTAATCTACAGAGCACCCAGCATTGTCACACCCACACAACCATCTGATTGGTTACAAACACAGCGGTAACAGCCAATCAGCAGTGCGTATTCAGAGCGCATGTAGTCAGTGCTTAGTGTTTAGCAGGGAAGCATCAGGCAGCGGACTCTCCCCAAATGATAATAAACACCTCCCAGTCAACTACTAGTAACATCACTATGAGCCCGTTGACCTTCTAGAAATATAAAAGGCAGCTCAGCTCGCTCGCAGTCCTGGCTTGAGGTGAAGGCTAATTCGCTTTTAGCATAACGTTAGCTCAGAGGCTGACTGGCTTAGCTTCCGCCAGCTTAGAAATAAATGTACTTCGCTTGTTAAGAGGGCCAAGTCTGATTTTTACCTGCATGAATGCAAAAAACATACAAATGATCCCAAAAAGTTTTGGCAAACCATAAAAGCTTCTTTAAATCATGTGACAACAAATGACTTTCCAAGTCCTTTAATTACTCAATCTGGTACTTTGTCTGATAAGACAACTATATCAAATTGTTTTAATGAGTATTTTGTTTCTGCCGGATCCTTGTTTGAGTCGTTGAATCCTCAATTGTCAAATGTTGGTTTAACTAATGTTAATATACCAAATACACCACAGGCTGTAAATAGACGCAGCACCTGCACTTTTGAGTTCACACCTGTATCAATATCCGAGGTACACAGTGCACTAAAGAGCCTGGACACAACTAAAGCAGCAGGACCTGACCAAATTGAACCCTTTTTCTTAAAATTGGCTGCTGATTTTGTTGCTGAGCCTCTCTCGCATATTTTTAACCTAAGTCTAACAAGTAAAAGCATTCCAAAAATCTGGAAATCGGCCTTTGTTCTTCCCCTGCTAAAAGGGGGTGAACCCACAAATATAAATAATTACAGACCAATTTCTAAATTATGCATTTTAGCAAAATTGTTTGAGAAGATCATCAGTAACCAGCTAGAGGATTTTTAGAATCAAACAATATTTTATCTCCATTTCAATCTGGTTTTAGAAAACAGCATAGCACTATTACAGCTGCTCTTAAGGTCTTCAATGATTTAATCGAGGCTGTAGACGGCAAGAAATATTGTGTCGCCCTATTCATTGATTTGTCAAAAGCATTTGACACAGTAGACCACAGTCTGTTAATTCAAGTCCTTCATCACGTTGGATTATCTAAAAATGCAGCTGCTTGGTTCACAGACTATCTCTCCAGCAGAACACAATGTGTACAGGTGGCTGGGACCACCTCTTCACAGACTATCTCTCCAGCAGAACACAATGTGTACAGGTGTCTGGGACCACCTCTTCACAGACTATCTCTCCAGCAGAACACAATGTGTACAGGTGGCTGGGACCACCTCTTCACAGACTATCTCTCCAGCAGAACACAAGGTGTACAGGTGGCTGGGACCACCTCTTCATTACTGGACATTACCAAAGGCGTTCCACAAGGCTCAGTGCTGGGGCCCATTTTATTTTCTATCTACATAAATAATCTTTGTAATAATTTGTCAAATGCAATGTACCATTTTTATGCAGACGACACCATTATTTATTGCTGTTCAACCTCCATCACTCAGGCTTTTGAGTTTTTACAAGCTGCTTTTGATGTCATCCAGACTCGCTTATTTGATCTTAAATTGGTTTTAAATACAGATAAAAGCAAGGTAATGGTTTTCTCTCATTCAAGGGTGCTACTGGAAAATATTCCAAATATTGTAACATCAAATGGAAACCCTATAGAGCAGGTCTTAAATTACAAGTACTTGGGTTTTACTCTTGATCAGGAGCTTTCATTTAAAGCCCATATTAACAACTTGGTCTCTAAGCTTAGGGTAAAGCTTGGTTTCTTTTTTAGAAATAAAAACTGCTTCTCTCTTAAAGTCAGAAAGAAATTGGTGACAGCAACTATCTTGCCTGTAATTGATTATGGAGATGTGCTTTATTTTAGTGCTTCATCTAAATGCCTCCAGTCCTTGGACACTGTTTTTCATTCAGCACTAAGATTTGTTACTGGCTGTCGTAGTCTCACCCACCATTGTCAACTGTATATGAAGTCAGACTTATCTTCATTGAGTGCACACAGATACACACATTGGCTGACTTTAATTTATAAGGCTCTTTTAGGTTTAATACCTCCATACTTGTGTACTCTGTTACAAAGAAAAAGCAGCTCTTACGCATTACGTTCTAACAATTTGTATGTTTTAACTGTTCCTCATGTACGGACTGAATTTGGCAAAAGAGCTTTTGGCATTGCTGCCCCTATGGCATGGAATGAATTGCAGACGAAACTGAAACTTACAGAACTACTTCCATTTGGAGCCTTCCGTTCTGTCCTGAGGGACAAACAGCGAGAGACATTTGCACAGTGCCTGTGTTTTTAAAGATGTAAATCTCTGTTGTTTTACACTTCAATCAATCAATCAATGTTTATTTATATAGCCCTAAATCACAAGTGTCTCAAAGGGCTGTACAAGCCACAACGACATCCTCGGTACAGAGCCCACATACGGGCAAGGAAAAACTCACCCCAGTGGGACGTCGGTGAATGACTATGAGAAACCTTGGAGAGGACTACATATGTGGGTAACCCCCCCCCCCTCTAGGGGAGACCGAAAGCAACGGATGTCGAGTGGGTCTGACATAACATTGTGAAAGTCCAGTCCACAGTGGATCCAACACATCAGCGGTTTTTCTTATGTATTTTAAAATGTATGTCTTAATGTATTTATTTTGAAACTGCTCTGTGACATGTGCTGTTGACCTCTTGGCCAGGTCACCCTTGTGAAAGAGATCTTGATCTCAATGGGTTTTCTTATCTGGTTAAATAAAGGTTCTAATATTGCGGTGTGTGTGTGTGTGTGTGTGTGTGTGTGTGTGTGTGTGTGTGTGTGTGTGTGTGTGTGTGTGTGTTACGGACAGCAAAGCCCTGTCTGTCTGTTATTTCACTTTACCTTTTTCTGTGTTGATTGAGCTGTGTTGAAGCAGCAAAAAGGGACATTATGTTAAATGAAGAGTTTCTGTCTCTGATAGTTGATATAATAATGTAAGTGCATCATAAAGCCTACATGAACTCCACGGTGTTCAGGGATGAATAGTCTCTCCTATTGCTATTGTACCATTTTTTCAGCTATAGTTACATGAATCATTAGTAATGCAGCAGCCTAGTTTTGAATGGCAGGGTCCCTGCTATCACATGTTGATAAACATATAACATTTACATCATAAAAATCAACTACAGGCTTCGCAAATGCTGTAATAAATTGTTTAATTAATTAAACTGTTTAATGTTGCACTTTTTATATGTAGAAGAGAAGTTATGTCATTTAATTTAATCTGGGCAACAACTTGAGGCAGTTTAATGTTGATTAACGTGGGCAGAATTATTATAGTGTTCCCAATGTTAAAAGGATAAAGCCATTGTTTAAACATTTGGTAAATAAATAACCAAAACATTTATATTTTGTTGTTTTCTCTCTGTACCGAAAATGAATCGAACCGTGACCTCTAAACCGAGGTACGTACCGAACCGAAATTTTTGTGTACCGTTACACCCCTACAAATCAACCAAAGATTCCACAACCTCTCTGCAATACCACCACGTCCCCTTAATTATTGAGGTTACTAGAACAGAAGTTTGCATCCAACAACTTGCCTTGTCCATTTAAACATCACCCCTATTGTAGAGTGAATAGATAGCTTAATACTTTCAAGTGGATTAGTGATTTGAGAAAGCTGTGATTCATGTGTCAAGGACATCATTTGCTTGGCCAAAGTTACCTCCATGGCATTGCCTTCTTCGTCGTGCACACTCAGCATGACCTCTACGTTCTTGGGCGTCTTCTTTTTACCACGGTCAAACTCCCCCTGCAGCAAGGTGACGTAAATGTCGTTCCTCACGTTTCCTGGAGAATCAAGAGCAAAAGATCAGGTAAATGTGCCATGAATGTATGTATCCTTCTTTTTGTGGTCCTGTAGGCCAGTGTTTTTCAACCTTTTTTGAGCCAAGGCACATTTTCTGCGTTGAAAAAATGCAGAGGCACACCACCAGCAGAAATCATTAAAAGACTAAACTCAGTTGACAGTAAAAAGTCGTTGTCACGATTGTTGGATATGACTTGAAAGCATAACCAAGCGTGCATCACTATAGCTCTTGTCTCAAAGTAGGTGTACTGTCACCACCTGTCACATCACACCCTGACTTATTTGGACTTTTTTGCTGTTTTCCTGTGTGTAGTGTTTTACTTCTTGTCTTGCGCTCCTATTTTGACAGACAGACAGCAGCTTTATTTTGTCCATTCTTAACATGTACAAGACACATAAGAACTGAAATTACATTTTTGGTAGCTTTTTCTCTTTTTTTGGTATTTTCCTGTAGCAGTTTCATGTCTCCCTTTGAGCGATATTCCCCGCATCTACTTTGTTTTAGCAGTCAAGAATATTTCAGTTGTTTTCATCCTTCTTTGTGGGGACATTGTTGATTGTCATGTCATGTTCGGATGTGCATTGTGGACGCCGTCTTTGCTCCACAGTAAGTCTTTGCTGTCGTCCAGCATTCTGTTTTTGTTTACTTTGTAGCCAGTTCAGTTTTAGTTTGGTTCTGCATAGCCTTCCCTAAGCTTCAATACCTTTTCTTAGGGGCACTCACCTTTTGTTAATTTTTGGTTTAAGCATTAGATACCTTTTTACCTGCACACTGCCTCCCACTGTTTCCAACATCTACAAAGCAATTAGCTACCTGCTGCCACCTACTGATATGGAAGAGTATTACACGGTTACTCTGCCCAGCTCTAGACAGCACCGACACATCATTTGCAGACTATAATTACTGGTTTGCAAAAAATATTTTTAACCCAAATAGGTGAAATTAGATCATCTCCCACGGCACACCAGACTGTATCTCACCGCACACTAGTGTGCCGCGGCACAGTGGTTGAAAAACACTGCTGTAGGCGATAAGAACAAGTGTCGAGCAACAAAGACTTAAGTCACCTGGGAGGATGATTTCTGGAAAGCCCATTTTCCTGACTATAGCTGTGCTGCGGTCCACAAAGTGAGGGTAGTCCTTTCTGACCTGTGCAAGATCCCCAGGGAGCAGCTTCAGGGTCACAAACAATCCTGCCAACAAACATGAAAAGAAATTCAACAGCAGAAAGTTACACACTGCAGACTCACACACATGATTTATTTGCCTCAAAACAAAAAGGTCACCCTAGAAGGACCCTCTAAAATCACAGGGGATAGAAAGTGTGTGAGTGTTTCACTTTACCCTGGCCCTTGTGATTGACCTCCCTCGTGGCAATGACTTTGTTGAAAACCGCAGTAAGTGGCTCATTCTCTCCTATGACTCGAGATGGGATGAGGGGCGACATGATGAGCTGCCTCTGACGGATGTAGGTCTCCATTGCTATCCTGAAAAAGTGCATCAGGGTGAAAAAGCAGCCGCCAACCTTATGATTGATGACCAACAAAAGGACAGAAGCTGAGAAAATAAAAGGCTTTCTGGAATGTTGTGCTTAGTATTAACTAGGGGTGTAACGGTACACAAAAATGTCGGTTCGGTACGTACCTCGGTTTAGAGGGCACGGTTCGGTTCATTTTCGGTACAGTAAGAAAACAACAAAATGTTAATTTTTTGGTTATTTATTTACCAAATGTGTAAACAATGGCTTTATCCTTTTAACGTTGGGAACACTATAATAATTCTGCCCACGTTAATCAACATTAAACTGCCTCAAGTTGTTGCTCACATTAAATTAAATGACAAAACTTTTCTTCTACATATAAAAAGTGCAACATTAAACAGTTTCAAGTCAACTCATCATGCTTAATTTATTACAGCATTTGGGAAGCTTGTAGTTGATTATTATTATATAAATGTTATATTTTTATCAACATGTGCCATTCAAAACTAGGCTGCTGCATTACTAATGATTCATGTAACTATAGCTGAAAAAATAGTACAATAGCAATAGGAGAGACTATTCATCCCTGAACACCATGGAGTTCATGTAGGCTTAATGATGCACTTACATTATTATATCAACTATCAGAGACAGAAACTCTGCATTTAACATAATGTCCTTTTTTGCTGCTTCAACACAGCTCAATCAACACAGAAAAAGGTAAAGTGAAATAACAGACAGACAGGGCTTTGCTGTCCGTAACACACACACACACACACCGCAAACTGAGCAAACGTTACGCTAAAAGCGAATTAGTCTTCACCTCAAGCCAGGACTGCGAGCGAGCTGAACTGCCTTTTATATTTCTAGAAGGTCAACGGGCTCATGGTGATGTTACTAGTAGTTGACTGGGAGGTGTTTATTATCATTTGGGGAGAGTCCGCAGCCTGATGCTTACCTGCTAAACGCTAAGCACTGACTACATGCGCTCTGAATACACACTGCTGATTGGCTGTTACCGCTCTGTTTGTAACCAATCAGATGGTTGTGTGGGTGTGACAATGCTGGGTGCTGTGTAGAGTCCTGACAGAGACAGAGGCAGAAGGAAGCGGAGGCGGCTACTTAATATGTTCGTGTGGAAACTCGTTCGGTACATCTCCGAACCGAACCGAAACCCCCGTACCGAAACGGTTCAATACAAATGCACGTACCGTTACACCCCTAGTATTAACAATTTGTGAATTCCATCGAATCAATATTTGTTTTAGGAAAGCCAGTCACACACACCACAGCTCTGCATAGTCATAACAAGAAAGGCTTTTTCTTCTAAGAGTTCTAAAAGTTAACGTTTTTCAAGAATTGTATTGCGTAAACCTACAACAAATATTTAAACACTTTCATCATTATTTGGGAAGAGTAAAAGGCACATTGGAAACGTGTCTCCTTGTTTCTAATTGCCCTTTGTTTGATCAAGCATTGTGGACAAAGCAAGTCAAATGTTGTTTCTCATGTTTTCCATCACCGCTACTCCTGGTGACATTCCAACACAAAAATTGGTAGAAGAAGCGTGACAAAATCAAAAGACTCACTGCTGAAAAGGGATGAAATGTTGTTTGTCCTCGTCGTCTGTTTTGCCATGAGCGATATCTGTTATGTCCATCACTGCAATGACAAAAACATCCCAGTGTGAAATAGACTGCCCAGGACAAGCTCGTGTAAAAGCATGTTTTTTCTAAATCAAAAAACAACTGCACATCTCAATAGCACTTGGACAGGGTTGAAGATGTCATACAATATAAAAAAAAGAAATTCCAGTGTGAACATGAAATATCTTGTCTTTGCAGTCTATTCAATTGAATAGAAGTTGAAAAGGATTAGTTGTATTCTCTTTTTATTTACCATTTACACAACGTGACAACTTCACTGCTTTTGTAGTTTGTATTATTATTCTCTAGAAGACCAAGCAAGTGTGTATAAGCTGTGCTAAGAAGTAGAGATACAATGCACACCACCACCTAACTTATAGCGCTAAATATATTTGGGGTGGTCCTAATGAAAGAACGTATGAGAAACAATTATTATCAATATAGTGGACGGCGTGGCGCGATTGGGAAAGTGGGCGTGCCAGCAACTTGAGGGTTCCTGGTTCAATCCCCACCTTCTACCAACCTCGTCACGTCCGTTGTGTCCTTGAGCAAGACACTTCCCCCTTGCTCCTGATGCGCATTGAGTACCTTGAAGGTAGAAAAGCGCTATACAAGTATAACCCATTTACAATGTAATATGTTTATGGGCTTTCTAAGTTAAACCTTTGAATGAATGTTTAGGTTGTGTTCAAAAATAATGAAATAAATACAGAATGTACAGTTGCACTCAAAATGATTTAACCCATTGTAAATGATACATATTTTCCAAATACAAACTTTCTACAGATGGCCAGAATACAAACACTCAGATGTGTTGAGCTATTTAAACAGTTGTTGTTTTGTTGGTTCATTGTAACCTACAGCAAGTTTATAACTTTGCAAATAAATAGAATTTACAATAAGGGTTGAATGATTTGGGGTGCAACTGTGCATTGCTAAAACAACACATCAAATGTTGCGGTAAGACTTTAGCACGGGGCTATATATTGGACTTGTGAGCAGACAAGTCTATTGCCACAGATGGACTATTATTCTGTGCACTCAGCTCTTCTGCATCTTTCATTTAAAACACCTGCCTTGGTCAACAATCAACTGTCACAGTATTCCACTTTTCTTTGGCATTAAACAAAAACAAAATGGTGCAGTCTCGAGCTGTGTTCAACTAATTCCATAACTTATTTTGAACACAAAAACAGGTTAAGTACCCAGTGGAATTTCAGTCCCTCTTTCGGTTCAACATTCTTGTGTGTGGTCATTTGAGTGTAGAGCAGACTGGAAACATCTGAAGAACTCAAAACTGTCCTGCTTTATTTCTTTTCAAAGCCACATCTTGCACTCTAAAAATACAACTTTTGCTACAGCAAAGAGACTTTGTCTTTTATCAAACAATGTAGCTATCACAGCAGAAAGCTCAATTATTTTTGTTTTGCCCCTCACACATGACTTCATTCATTCACTAAGTGCTAGCATACTGAAATGATGTTTACAGAATTTGAGTGTACGGTTAAGAAGTTGATTGCTACTGTGTCTGAGAAGTCATGTTTAAATGCAGCACAGTTCACTCTGTCAACTTGCACCACTGGATTGATGGCCACAACCAGAGTGTGACAGACAACTATACTAGCAAGACACCAGACACGTGTGTGTGTGTAGGCCTCTCTTGATAACACATGTTGCTGTATTGTCTCACAAACTATACTAGCAAGACACTAGACATGTGTGTGTGTGTGTGTGTGTGTGTGTAGGCCTCTCTTGATAACACATGTTGCTGTATTGTCTCACAAACTATACTAGCAAGACACTAGACGTGTGTGTGTGTGTGTGTGTGTGTGTGTGTGTGTGTGTGTGTAGGCCTCTCCTGATAACACATGTTGCTGTATTGTCTCACAAAGCCTGAGCAGCATTATTTTGAGAGCAAATTAAGAACCAATGTAATAATAATATATGATAATTAAACCTTTCAAACACAACAATAATAATAATGATAATAATAATAATACCTGGGATTTATACAATGCTTTTCTAAGTACCCAACGTCGCTTTACATGTAGAACCAACAATTTTGCATTTCTCATTAGTATTTTAAACATTGTAATTGAAAGGTCAATAACTTGAAATAAAACTTCAAATTAACTCTCAATCTCTGTTTGCAAAAATTGCCCTTCAATAAATATTTAACATCTTAAAGTGCAGTTATTCCCCAGTTGGAAAAACTGGATCAGGTAGTTTTTTTTTTTCTTGCCATCACTTTCAAACAAATTGTGCATACTGGCTTGTTCACCGTGTTGATGGCTCATCTTGTCCATTCAGCATGAAGCCGTAATAATCCAGCAAAGCGACATTTGACTAAGCAAACATATTTTTTCCTCTTAATTTTTGTTATTTTGTGGTGCTTCTCACGCCCGACTAGCAAGGCTTTGTCCCTGCATGTGTCCCTCCGCCCACAAAGACAAAGATTGTGGATGGACGACAAGAGGGTCCACTCCGTTCATTTCATTATGCTATTGAATAAAGAGAGCGATGCACTGAGTGAACCCTCGACCCTGATAGAAAGCGACAGACAAAGAAAAACACACAATTTTACGACGCTGGCAAAGTTATCAAGAACATTTTCATTTATCCTTTGGTTATTTATTTGAAGGACTATCTATTAGAGCTCCTTGGTTTAAGGTTTACAGCTGCATGTCTTCCATCCTCATAGACAGTCATTCTCTGGTGGCTCCTGGACCTCTTTTCAGTGCCTCAGCAACAACAATATAAAATAATCTAGCAATTGGGTTTTGGATTTGTACTCTATCAAATACTTTATTTAAAAAAAGGTTCTTGTACTCTATCATAACTCTTTGAGGTGGCAACGACACTTTGCAGTGCAATTTGAAACCCACTTTCATAAAACAACTTTTGTCTACTGCTCTTAAAATGTTAAATGTGCAAGTCCTATCTCTTGTTGAGCCTTGTAAATGTTTGCCTGCAAGTATTTAGTGTTTACATAAGTTGTTGAAATAAAATGTAGATCTTAGTTGTCTATTTAATTATCATATTTAAAAGTGTTTGAAATCTGTAATGATAATCGCTACCGTGTATATGGGATTTTTAATGCAAATTAGCATTGAGCAAGCACATTTGTTTTAATGCATTTTGTTTACATTGAATGTCACAGAGAAATTATGTTCTATACTAAGTTACATCTGTTTTTTTGTGCGCGTTCAGTTTTATATTAACTTGGCTCTGAAATGGAACTCAAATGGTGTCTTTATTGAGAACCTGTTTTCTCTCTGCTAATCTAGCAAGTTAAAAGCAACCATTACACTTGTTACAATCAGTTTTACTTTTTGGATACAAATGTTTTGCTCCCGAAATGTTCATTAAACTTCTTTTCTGCTGGCACATTGTTATTATGCACTCCCTTAAATTTGTGTTTGTCATCAAGGTCTGATGGTGGGTCCCATAGCCAAGCTAATCGAGAACCACTGCTCTACGCAGTGGCCTAGTGGTTAGAGTGTCCGCCCTGAGATGGCTAGGTTGTGAGTTCAAACCCCGCCCGAGTCATACCAAAGACTATAAAATGGGAGCCATTACCTCCCAGCTTGGCACTCAGCATCAAGGGTTGGAATTGCGGTTAAATCACCAAAATGATTCCTGAGCGTGGCCACCGCTGTTGCTCACTGCTCCCCTCACCTCCCGGGGGGTGAACAAGGGGATGGGTCAAATGCGGAGGACAAATTTCCCCACATCTAGTGTGTGTGTGTGACAATCATTGCTACTTTAACTGTAATCAATCAATGCTATAATAACACCAAAAGTGTCTACGTACACCAAGTCAAATATGTATAAAACCTTTCCATAATAGCACCAATGCGTGCAAAATACTAGGCAATTCATATACCGTACTCAATTCATACACTTCCTATAAACTCCAAAATTGTCTCTTGAGAGAGAAGTTGTTGTCTGGCAAGAATAGTCTAGCAGAAAAGTGTTCCTGATCTCCATCTTACAAGAATGAGATGCATTAGGATTGTGTATTCTACGCAGCTCTCTTCTTAAAGTCTTCCTTTTTCCTGGCAGAGAAGAAAAATGTGACGTCTGGGTTAGACACTTTTTTTCTGGCAGCGTTTTCACTCCCCTCGGTGAAAAGAACGCCTTTTGTCAAATAGGCTAATCGTCAGGCCAAAAACAAAAAGACGAGTGCTCAACTCATTTCCATAGACGTCTTCCATAGCTGAATGGAATCATTTTCTAGGTCACAAAACAGGTGTTGCCGTTTTATTCGGCACATGCCTTTTTCATTTTACACTTCAGTACAAATCAAGAAGGAGAAATATCATTTTCATGCTTGAATGGGTTCTCTTTTGGATAAACAGACATTAGACAGAAGACTGAGGAAAGCATCTCACCAGCCACACCAAAGGGTCTCCTCAGCCCGCCTGTTTGTTTCTTTCCCTCCTTCAGCTCCATGCTTCCTACTCTGATGATCTGACACACCAGGAAGAGACGCTGCCTCATCAGGTCACTTCTGCTAAGGTCCTACATGCAAAAAGTCAACCATAAATAGATGTGGGTCAGAGTTGACGTACAGTGTCAGTTTATTAGTATTAGGTGTTGAAATGCACAAACATAGAATCTGTCTTCATCTTTTGGATTATCTTTAGGTCAAATGAGTCATGGTGTGCTTAAAAAAAGCTTTGGCATTAAAAGTCCCCCGCGGCTCAAATGCAGTGCTGGGTTTGCAAAAAAATGAGTTTTTATTTTAATTTAAAGAACATTTAAAATGCTGGATGAAATAAAAAAGTAATACAGAAATACTTTTAAATTGTGAAATATATGCAAGTAGGCGTGTAACGGTACACAAAAATGTCGGTTCGGTACGTACCTCGGTTTAGAGGTCACGGTTCGGTTCATTTTAGGTACAGTAAGAAAACAACAAAATATACATTTTTGGGTTATTTATAGGGATGATGTTTGATAAGAAATTA
The DNA here is from genome assembly GCF_033978785.1 of Entelurus aequoreus. Lineage (NCBI taxonomy): Eukaryota > Metazoa > Chordata > Actinopteri > Syngnathiformes > Syngnathidae > Entelurus > Entelurus aequoreus. Next base: position 84,925,457 of record NC_084736.1, read on the forward strand.
TCGAGTTCGAGCCTATTATCGAATCCCCTTATCGAACCGATTCCTTATGGATTCTCTTATGGAGTCCAGATAGGTTGTTGTATATGGAAAAAAACACACAATAATTGGTTTAACAAAAGCTCACTTTTATTATATAAGAAAACAATTTAATCTAATAAATAAATAAATATTGACTGTTACCCCACTAAAAACATAAAATAAAATAAATAAATATTTGCTGTTGTTACCCAAAGTATATTAAGTGGGATTTTTCATCAAAACAAATATATACAGTAACACAAAAACAAGCTGTCTCTGTGATCACTATAGGTGTATAAATAATAATATAGTGTTAAATAAAATCAGTCCCTTGGGCACAAAACTGAAAATAATACAGCTCTCCAAAAAGTGCATTTCTGCTGCTATTTGACATAACTGTTTGTTATGATGCTTTGACATTTTTGCACTTTATTTCTTTATTGAAAGCAAATTCTATGAAGAGAAAAGTTGTTTGCAAATGTGGTTACAATGCTAAAAAAATGAAAAGCTAAAGCTAAAAAAAGAAATACACTTTATTGAGTTAACATTATTTCTTTATAGGGGGAAAAATGTTATGAGCTAGAGAATATAACAACTACACTACCCAGCATGCAACGGGAGTGACGAGCATGCGCGGTAGCCCCGAAAAGTGTTGTTGCATGTCGTCACGTATGAATGAGGTTATGAGCACGCTGTGAAAGTAAACGTCAAGAACTAAGCCAACACGCCTCGTCTGCATTATTTATAATTAGACAGACAACACATCTACAGTGTGATTTTGTAACGTTTACAAGGAAAGAAAAACAAAAGTTAAAAAAGGGAGATGTCATATATGTATGTGCTGCGGTTGCTTTAAGAAGGTTGTGACAGCTGCCGTAAAGGAGGTGCGTTGCTAGCCTGGTTGCTATGTTTCCGGTTGGTCGTAAAAGTGTTGGTCATGTGTTTGTACCCTGCTCAAATCTCTCAGTAAAGTTATTCATTGGATTATACCTTTTGTTTTGAACTTTATTACACCTTGGAGCGCTTTTTCCCGTCCATTGTTTTTCCTGCTTTCGCTATCTGCGCCTAATGACTGAGCTACGTGACGTCATTTCTTGTGATGTCACACGGAGCATTTCTGGTCGGGACGGGATTCGTTCCGAGGGATTCGAATAAAGAACCAACTCTTTTTCTTTACTATAGTGGTCTCGATAACGGGTACCGGTTCTCAAAAAGGGATTCGAGTCCGAGAACTCAGTTCTTTTCTTATCGAACAACCGGGAAAACCTGTTTCGAGTATCATCCCTAGTTATTTATTTACCAAATTTGCAAAATCTTCCACCAAAAATATTTTTCTTAGTGTAATATTTGATGTGAAGTAATGGGAACCTTGGATAGGTCAATAATTCATAATAACATTGATTTTGATTCAATATTATGTTTTGAGCAATGACAGTTTGAAAGAAAAAAAAACAGCTTTGTTTTATTAGTCAACATTGCAAGTTTTTCTAAATGACATTTAACCTTTAAGCTTTTTTATTTCACTTTTGTTATGTTTTTGTTGATTTTAATAGTATTTTTAGAATGTGCCGTGGGCCTTTAAAACATTAGCTGTGGGCCGCAAATGGCCTCCGGGGCACACTTTTGACACCCCTGCTATAGATAATAAAAAATTAAAAGTGATAAATCTATGGATAAAAAGCAGAGCCTGGCGACGCATGCACGTTTCTCATAACTCTCTCTCTCTCTCTGTCTCTGCCCCTCCCTCACCAATGCTGCTGTTTGTTTTGTTTTTAACCCCTTCTTAACCCTGAACGTACATTGAAAAAACACGCAACCCTAACTCAAAATGCCGGACATTTGAGGCATTTAAGAAACTCCGCCCTGACAGCTCCGCAAAAGAGGACATGTCCGGTGAAAAGAGGACGTATGGTCAGTCTATCCTAGCCCGTTAGCTGCTAGCATGCCGTGTGTTGTGCATAGTGTGCATCGTTTACACAACGTGCGTTACGCTACTTAATATGTCCGTGTGGAAACTCGTTCGGTACACCTCCGAACCGAACCCCCGTACCGAAACGGTTCAATACAAATACACGTACCGTTACACCCCTATATGCAAGGAATAAAAGCTTAGTTAAACATTCAGGGTGTGAGGAGCAATTTAAAAGCAAATTGTCCAACTTGTCAGATTTCAGGAGGTAATGGATGATTTGTGTCAGAAGCAGGAGTACAGTCACTGGGTTGGGTTGTGGTTACCGTAAAGAGTGCTGGCAGGTTGTTGAGTTTTTCTATTTCTTTAGGCATCCCCATACTGTCCCACCGCACCAGGAAGTTCTCACTGCATTGATTGAAACAAGGATCGCATTAGGAAACACATTTTCAAAGCATCAGGTTCAATTCAAAAAGAGGAAACATGTATTCAATTTAGCTACCGCTTGTCCTTATTAGGGTCACAAATGAGCTGGAGCGTATCCAAGCCAATCACAGGGCACATACAAACAATTTACACCCTCATTCACACCCATGAGCAATTTAGAGCAGGGTGGGGCAGCCCGAGGCATTTCAAGGGCCTGCCAGAAAGTGTGGCTTCCCAAATTGAATACACTTTCATTCAAGCTCACACAATCATTGATGGCTAACGAGTTGCTAACTAGCCTTAAACGCAGCTCAAGTGCTACGGTGATGACTCAGCAATCTGTAGCGGGGTTCATTTCAGAATGACAAATACTTTATTAATCCCCGAGGGCAAACTGAGATTTTTTTTTTTTTTTTTGTGCGTGAATAGATACATGCAAAAATGTCAATCAATAAATGACAAGACGCTTGGTATAAAATGTTACAGTAAACTACAAGGCAGGCAAACTGGGTTCCATCCTTGGAGGAAGTGGTAGCAAGAAGCTTGCTTTGCAAATGTATGTTTTACATTTGTCATGTTGTAGGGAAATAATGAGGGGCTTGAAATAAGATTCTACTTACTCCAGTTTAGCCCGGCAGTCCTTCATCCATCTTATTTGCACTAATCAAAAGAACAATATTCTTTAGGGTAGTTGTGTTTCACACTTGAAACACTTTGTTAGGCCTGCAGCCCATTAGCAATGCTTCTAAACGCAGCTTTTTTACGCAGAGTGTGAATCAATCAACAGTGTGCATGTGCACCTAATGTTGTTTATGAAATCTATTTTCAAACCGTGTCTGTGACGATAACTTCAAAATGTATATTTAAACAGTTTACATTGTCTGGAGAGGGTGGGGCGTGGTTTCATTTGCAATCTGCCTCGAGAATCAACAGATTAAAAAATGGGTCATAAAAGTGACTGTGAAGCAAAATGTACACCAAAGGATAGCCAATATGTAGACCACAAGGAAGTGTTTTAAATGTAGATTACAATCATCATAGGTCCCCTTTAAGAGGAGTTCCATTCTGCAGCAAAATGTGAAGAATTCAATGTCACAGTTGTGACACATTTTAAGTCATTAAAGACTATAACTATCTAGGATTGGGAGGCAAGATGATCATTCTACATTAAGTCTAAATAACCTTGGCGTATAGTTAGAAAGGTGCTAACCTGATGAATTCTGACTGATCTGGGTCATAAAGAGACATGAGCAGCTCAGCATCTTCTCCAATGTTGCATACAAAGTTTTTCAGGTTCATGAGTAGACTGTAGGTGTGCACAGTATTAAACAAAGCTTGGCGCCTCATCTCAAGATTTTGTAGTCGTGTCTGCAAAATAGCCCCCATGTAGGGAGTGGAAAGAGAGAAGAGGTGAAACAGACAAATTCTGCTAATACAATTAACCTTAAAAATAAGCACTGTTACCTTCTCCTCTTGTATTCTGTCATCAACACTGCGGGATGCAGTCTCATGGGCCCGAAACAGACTGACAGTGCTTGTGCAGTCAGGATCCAATGTGTTTCCTGCTTCATCTCGCACAACCAAGTCTAAGCCCAGAATCCTGAGTGCCATAAAGAGTACAAGATGGAGTACTGGAGTGTCACAAAGCCATGACTTAAGCATACACACATTTGACAATGGTGTCAGAGGGCAAAAACACGATTCATACCGGTTTCCGTAATCTATCTTGGCAGTGACTTTCTTTTTGAGTTCTACAAGGTCATCCTTGGGAAGTGTTCCTGACACAATCTGTGATCGATATTCAATGAGACTGTAAGCCATCTTCTGAACAGTCCGGAACAGGGTGGCTTTGTTCGCCTGTAAGACAAAAAATGATGGACTTATAATATTGAAAAAGTGCATTTACTAAGTAAAACAAACTGAATTAAAACATATCGGTGGAGTGTACATACCACAAAGAGCTTGTGCCATATCTGTGCCCATTCTCTCAGAGTAGCCCCGAGCTCCTGCACCAGTGGTAAATCTGATGGAATAATTATTTCCTGCTGGCTACCAACCACAAAAGCAGAATAATAGGGTATTGGAAAGATGTTTCATTGCTCACAGAACACATCACATTATAAAGTTTTAACAGAACGGGAGCATTGTATCTCTATACATGATGAATAAATGGATGTTTTTCCTGTCACAGCCAAGAAAAGCACTTCTGAACCCACACTTAGGATAATTATAAATGTCCTGTTATGTCCCTGGCCGTACGTCAAACCAAAAGCCAAAGTGTGTTATTACAAAGATGACATGTTTACTTGTGTGTGATCTTACCCTGTTCCCTCCACTGAAGCTTCCTTTAAATGGATGTAGGAAGCCGGGAAAATGCCCTGAGAGGAAGCAATTAGTTGAAACATTAGGGTTGCTTATGTAATAGTAAAGTAACATCTTTAAACATTGGAATACTTCTAAATAAAAATAATCGTTTAATAGCACTTCAAAGACACCTATTTTTGCTCTCTTCTCCCTCCAGTATGGAAGTAAAATTGTCTCACATCAACTTATATATATTAATATGATATTAATACATATGCATATACTGTATTTATAAATATACAAATACAAATGTGATATACAAATAAATAATTTGTATAAACACGTATTTGTAAATATATTTTTGAGATTTAAAAATATATACAAATAACATTTTTAAATATAAAAATGTGACATACAAATAAATCAAGAATTTGTATAAATAAACGTGTATTTGTAAATATATTTTAGAGATTTGAATAGAAATATATGCTTGATTATGTATTTGTATTTGTATTGAATTTGCATATGTGGATCGCTTTTTTGCTTTTGTGTCGGTGAGACATTCCTCCCACAAACCAGATGCACAAATAAATGTGACCTACACACTCCCCTGAACAACCAGCAGAGGGCACTGCAGCCAGAGCGGTCTGGGTCAAAGAGCATTATATGCATTATATGCAAAATGCCCGGAGTTCTCTGCACAAAAACAATCCACGTCTTTACAGAGAGAACGCACAACGGCCTGAGCTTGCTAACGTTAGCGTTGTATTAGCTAATGCTAATTCATCCAGTTAATCTAAAAGACCGTGCTAGCTGCTTATTTTATTGTATCAATGCCGTTTAATGACCTTGTCCTGATGTAGATACTGATCTCTTATCAGTGCAATGTGTGTCAAATCATCATCATATATCAATCATCATATGACCCTCTCTAGTGTGCCTCTGATTGGCTGGCCAGTGTCTGACCATGTATATGACCCAGATCGCTCTGGCTGCAGTGCCCTCTGCTGGTTGTTCAGGGGAGTGTGTAGGTCACATTTGTTTATGCATCTGCTTTGTAGGAGGAATGTCTCATCGACACAAAAGCAAAAAAGCAATCCACGTATGCAAATTCAATACAAATACAAAATCAAGCATATTTATATTCAAATCTCAAAAATATATTTACAAATACATGTTTATTTATACAAATTCTTGATTTATTTGTATGTCACAATTTTTATATTTATACATTTTATTTGTATATATTTTAAAATCTCAAAAATATATTTACAAAAACGCGTTTATTTATACATGTTATTTATTTATTTGTATATCACATTTGTATTTGTATATTTATTAAGATATGCATATGTGTTAATATCATATTGATATATATAAGTTGACAATTCTACTTCCATACTCCAGCCTGTAGAATTTATGATCGCTGTTTCAGTGTTTGCATTTGCTTGCTCACCTGCCAGCTTCCACATTCAGTTTGAGTCCTGTGCTTGAGTGTCGGTGTTTTTGTGGCAATAAATCAAACTGAACAAGATGATGAAAAAAAATCTACATTTCCTTGTGATAAAAAGGTCTGAGGTGCATCAAGTCTCATGGTCTTAGACAGCTACAAACGTTTCAGAACTTTTAAAGAGTCATGTTTTAGCTGCAAACGAGGCAATATGACCTCAAATCTATATTGTGATGTATATTGGAGTATGCCTGCAGCCATTGATTATTCTACTAATTGAGTAATCTATCAATTACTTTGTTTGATTAATTGAATAAAACACTTTTTAGCCTTATTGCGACTTTAAGGCAAAATGTTTAAAAATAAACAAATATTAAATATTTAAATTGTTTCACTGCCCTAGTTAAAATGTAATAATCACTTATTATTTTGTTGTTTCAATACTTGACAGTAGTTTTGGAGGATACTATAAATGTTGGTATTGATCCAATACCAAATAGTTAGATGCAGTATTGGTCATACCAATGCTCATACCGATAATTTAAATGTTCACAATCATTGAATGATTACATTTTTGATGACAATTACAATCAAACAAAAACACAGGATGATGGTGTAACAACATAAAAAATGATTTATTATTATTGGCTTTGATTTGAATCTGTTGGATTTTGCCATTAATTTAAGCTCTACTGTGTCCAAGGACTTATTTCCTGAGTATGTAAACAAGAACAAAAACAGCAAAATATGTTGTGATAATAAAAAATATTTTATATGGATACTTTACTTGGTATGTTACTGCTGATATTTTATGGATCCACCACCTTTGTTTCATTCAAAAACTCTGCCTTACTGTTAGCATATCATCGTATAGTGTGTAGTGTAGCGCGTTTAGCTATTCCTCATCCTCCACGGATGATACTTGTGAGTAAAAGTTGATTTTCCACCATAAAGGCAAGAATTGCTGACTTAAAAGTGGCTTTGCGCTGTATAGGTGCGTTAGCTGCTTAAGAAGACCCTACCGCAGACTGATAAAAAAAACATGTATGCATAAAAAAATGAATGATATGAGACAACTACAATCAGGCCCAGTCGAGGTCATTTTGACGCCCCATGCAGTAGTGGACTCCGCACGCCTATGTCATTTGAAATGTAAAGACAATACATTTGCAACACAACAAGAAGAAAAAATATAACCTATTTAAATAATTACCCTGAGAAAATAACTAAAACTACTAAATGTAGTGGTTGCTAGAAACTACAATGCGAGCTGCATATGAATAATTTTGCCACTAATCCCAACTTTTACTGTAAATGAGAGAAACTATAATCATTTAATAAAGTGTCACCACATCATTTTTTAGTCTGCACAGTTAGACAGTATATGACATATAGCATTATTGTTGTGAAGGCCAAAAGTGCTGGTGCGTAAAAAATAACTCTTGACGGGGGTCGTGTAGGAATGACCCCGAATTTCCACTGAATGCGGAACGGCTGCGGACCGGCTTCACTGCGGGAGGGTGCCGCCATCTGCCGTGGCTCTGTCGTGCAGCAAAATAGCGCATATTTTTAGGAGATCTCGCAAATCCACGCATAATCACGTGATAAAGTAGGCAGTAATCAAGCGAACCACAAAACCTTTATTCTGTCCTTCCAGAGAAGCAAAAGCAAATAAACTTGGTGCTTTTTTTTTTTGCAGCAAGCAACAATACAACAGTAACATCATCCCTAGCGGGCGGGTCACACAATCAGTCCTATCAGCTGATATTTGACACAGACCCCCATATATTCCCATTTAGCTGCCCGAGATATGCCCGTAGTTATTCTTTCATTTTGGACCTCCAGAATCCGCATGTGCTCATCCATTTGTGTCGACAATATGAAATTAAGTCTGAAAACCATTGACAAAGTTAAAGTACCACTGATAGTCACACACACACTAGGTGTGGTGAAATTACCCTCTGCATTTGACCCATCTCCTTGTTCCACCCCCTGGGAGGTGAGGGGAGCAGTGAGCAGCAGCGGTGCCCCCAATTCCAAGCCTTGATGGGGCGGAACACTGTAACCACAAGGCCACTGAGCAGGTTAAAGTTGACTTCATGTCCGTCGCCGCCTATTTGGACCTTTCAAAGTGTAAAAGACTGAGTATTTAATTTGGAAAGTAAACCGGATACTATATTTAGTGTTTGTGCATGACTTCCTGTCCAATACTAACAGATTTTAGCTGAATTGAACGGATTTGTTTTGGCTTCCGGGAAAAATAGAAGCTCTGCATATATGTAGCGCTGGAATGCAGAACAGCAACGGCATGTTGGTGACGTTCCGCAGGCGGTGGAAATTGACACACTGACTTGAATAAAAACCCAAAGAGTGCGCCAATGCGCATGTGCCGGTCCACATTTAGTGAAAATCCGGAGTTACCGTATTTTTCGGAGTATAAGTCGCACCGGCCGAAAATGCATAATAAAAAAGGAAAAAAACATATATAAGTCGCACTGGAGTATAAGTCGCATTTTTTGGGGAAACGTATTTGAGAAAAGCCAACACAAAGAATAGACATTTGAAAGGCAATTTAAAATGTCTAAAGAATAGTGAACAACAGGCTGAATAAGTGTACGTTATATGAGGCATAAATAACCAACTGCTATGTTAACGTAACATATTATGGTAAGAGTCATTCAAATAACTATAACATATAGAACATGCTATACGTTTACCAAACAATCTGTCACTCCTAATCGCTAAATCCCATGAAATCTTATACGTCTAGTCTCTTACGTCAATGACATCAATAATATTATTTGATATTTTACGCTAATGTGTTAATCATTTCACACATAAGTCGCTCCTGAGTATAAGTCGCACCCCCGGCCAAACTGTAAAAAACTGCGACTTATAGTCAGAAAAATACGGTAATAAGAGTCCTCTAGACCAGTGGTCCCCAACCACCGGGCCGCGGACCGATTGGTACCGGGCCGCACAAGAAATAAAATAAAAAAATTCATTCACACCTGGTGGTGGTGGTAAGCTACTTTCATCATTCATTCACACCTGGTGGTGGTGGTAAGCTACTTTCATCATTCATTCACACCTGGTGGTGGTGGTAAGATACTTTCATAGCCACAGCTGCCCTGGGGTAGACTGACGGAAGCCTAGCTGCCAGGCCCCTCCGACCACCTCCTATCATTCATCATTCAGTCACCAGTGTGAGCGGCAAGGGTGAAGTGTCCTGCCCAAGGACACAACGGCAGCGATTTGGATGTCAAGAGGCGGGGAACGAACCTGCAACCCTCAAGTTTCTGGCACGGCCGCTCTACCCACTACGCCATGCCGCCCCACTAGTGATGTTTCTCAAGGTCCCGTTTTAAGGTGCTCTCTTTTTATTCATTTGGTCTATTCAACTGGTGGCCTGTGATTTCACTTTAAAATAAAAAAGAAATGCTCACATTTTTGCAGAAGGTCCTTAAAAACAGCAAAGTGCTACTGAAACTTTGACAAAATAAGTAGACTAAATTCAAATGTGTACTGTAGAGGACACTAGTTCTCCGGAATGTACCCAATAAAACTAACAGTGAAGGCAGGAGTTCAGCCGGTCCTTAGCTTTCTGGAAATGTGGCCACCAGAACAATTGAGTTGTATGGAGATATACGCTATGACTGCTAATTACCAGTGTGGTGGATGAGGGTCTGCACTGCAAAGTAAACACTCAAATAATAATTGCATAGTTCTCAATGCATATCACTTTATTTAAGCATCTTCTCAAGATGTTCTTGTATATGAAATGTGATCCTTATATAACCAAAATTGCCCCCTTAAGAGTTTAGCAGTTAAAACAAATATCTTGTTGGAGAACATATAATAAGGTCACATTGGTCATTTTGCAACCTGTGTTAAGATCAGAAATATGACGCGTTAATTAGGCTCATACCTTATGTGATTTGTGGCGCAGCGTGTAGCCTCGATACCACCCTGAAGATGCACAGAGAAGAATGTTACACAGAGACAATGAGATGAGAATAATGACAGTCCAGGCTATCAGTGTTACAATGTGGCAGACTGCACACTCATTTCCATTATCAGATGGAGCGTATTTAATGACAGATAGCGTATCATCGCATCGTAGTTCTTGCCGCGGCTTGCTTAGAGAAAGAATAGACAGATGTGTCGGGGCTTGTTGCATATTTATGCTCACTCACCTTCCAATTTCTCCAGTATGTGTACCGTGTCCCCCACCTGCAAGCACAGCTCCGGCTCACCACTGGGATCATAATTGTAGATTGCTAAAAGAATACAAAGACTTTGTTTAGTAGTTGGTCGTTACAGAGTCGCTTACAAAAGGCAATGAGTTATTTTAATTCACTCCCTTGCGTACAAACGTAGTCATTTTGTAATTGGAACTATGCCCTGAGTTTAACAGATAGCTTAAGACAAGGTTTAAAAGGCTGTGCCTTTATACTCTCTTATGTCATCTATCATGTCATTGTGACTATGGGTCAATATTTACACCCTGCAGGTTGTGTTTCTCACTAGTAAAGCCTCAACTTCCCTACAATCATCCTGGCCAGCAGTCATCCACGAAGGTGACCCCGTCTACTGTGCTTTTAAATGACCACCATTACAGAGTTATGGCCACAATCAAATGACAATACACAGGCAAACACATACACGGAAAATATAATTTCCAAAGAGAAATCCATAGCGCAGATCTTTTTTCATGACTTGAGGGAGCAGCACAGGCCTACAATGAGCAGGTCCTGACTTGCAATGGCTGGGGGCTACATTTCACTGCACGCTTCAACTGGCTTAAGTAATCATACATTGTTCTTAACACCAAATGTTACAATTCTTCTCCTGCAATGAGTTTTAAAAAGCTAATCAGTTAGAGAGCTTTTGTACTCTGCTCTCGGATTCTTATAAGTTGTCAGAGTCATATCTAATAGCACAACTGCAAAGACTCCAGACTGCGAGTGACATTTTAAGGGGAGTACTATTGTAGCAAAACCATTTGCAAATGCGTATTGCAATTTGTGTGTGCGTGTGTGTGTAAAAAAAAATGTATGTCCATGTTCTGATTTGTTTGTGTGAAAGTAGGCCTGGGCAATATGGACCAAAAAGTATATCTCGATATATTTTTACTTAAACTCGATGTTCGATATATCTTGATATATTTTCCGGTGAAAGTATACATATAAAGATATTCATTTTTGAGCGAGATTCACTGAAATTGAAGTGAATGACAACTGTACTGTAAACAGTCAGTGGCACTTTTACTAACCAGTTGGTCAAGATGGGTATTAACAGTACTTTTATTAACCAGTTGGTCAAGATGGGTATTTACAGTACTTTTATTAACCAGTTGGTCAAGATGGGTATTAGCAGTACTTTTATTAACCAGTTGGTCAAGATGGGTATTAACAGTACTTTTATTAACCAGTTGGTCAAGATGGGTATTAACAGTACTTTTATTAAACAGTTGGTCAAGATGGGTATTTACAGTACTTTTATTAACCAGTTGGTCAAGATGGGTATTAGCAGTACTTTTACTAACCAGTTGGTCAAGATGGGTATTTACAGTACTTTTATTAACCAGTTGGTCAAGATGGGTATTAGCAGTACTTTTATTAACCAGTTGGTCAAGATGGGTATTAGCAGTACTTTTACTAACCAGTTGGTCAAGATGGGTATTTACAGTACTTTTATTAACCAGTTGGTCAAGATGGGTATTAGCAGTACTTTTACTAACCAGTTGGTCAAGATGGGTATTTACAGTACTTTTATTAACCAGTTGGTCAAGATGGGTATTAGCAGTACTTTTATTAACCAGTTGGTCAAGATGGGTATTAGCAGTACTTCTACTAACCCAGGGGTCGGCAACCTTTACCACTCAAAGAGCCATTTTGGCAAGTTTCACACATTAAAGAAAGTAATGGGAGCCACAAAAAAAAATTTTAAATTTAAAATGAAAAACACCGCATACAAAGCTTACATGCTTTGTGCTATGTTAACCAGGGGTCTCAGACACACTTTAATGTGGGAATTTGATGTTGGTGCAGCCCGCGAGTTTTGGATGAATGTCGCTTGCGTCACACTTGCCAACCCTCTCATTTTTCCCGGGAGACTACCGAATATCAGAGTGTGGTGACACTGCATTTGACGCCCTCTACAGCCTGCCCAATCAGTGTACCTGCTCGGTCACAAGTGGAATGCAGCTTTAGCTTGCTCACGTAAGAGACAGCAAGGCTACCAAGTCAGCAGCCACACATCTTACACTGACGGTACCAATACCCAGAATCCCATGCAGCCCTAACTCTTCCGCTCAACCAACCACGAAGAGGGGGGGGGGGGGGGGGGGGGGTTGATGTGTGGGGGGATTTGGTGGTAGCGGGGTGTATAATGTAGACCGGAAGAGTTAGGACTGCATGGGATTCTGGGTAATGGTTGTGTTGTGTTTATGTTGTGTTACAGTGGGATGTTCTCCAGAAATGTGTTTTTCATTCTTTTTTGGTGTGGGTTCACAGTGTGGCGCATATTTGTAACGTAACAATGTTGAAGTTGTTTGATACGGCTACCGTCAGTGTAAGCTGTGTGGCTGATGAGTAACTATGCTTTGCTGTCTCCTGTGTGAGCAAGTAATAACAACATGCAACATGTGGCTGGCCTGGCATGCTGTAAGTAAATGCTATAGAGGACAATTACTGCAGTGCAATTAGGGCACGCCCTTTATATAGTAATTAGAGTGTTAATAGGGTTATATTTCCCTGGGAGTAGTCTATGAGAGACACTGACATCCATAAGTCTCCTGGGAAAATCGAGGGGGTCGGCATGCATGTAGCTGAGCCGCATCAGAGTGGTCAAGGAGCCGCATGCGGCTCCGGAGCCGCGGGTTGCCGACCCCTGTACTAACCAGTTGGTGAAGATGGGTATTAACAGTACTTTTATTAACCAGTTGGTCAAGATGGGTATTAACATTACTTTTATTAACCAGTTGGTCAAGATGGGTATTAGCAGTACTTCTACTAACCAGTTGGTCAAGATGGGTATTTACAGTACTTTTATTAACCAGTTGGTCAAGATGGGTATTAACATTACTTTTATTAAACAGTTGGTCAAGATGGGTATTTACAGTACTTTTATTAACCAGTTGGTCAAGATGGGTATTTACAGCACAGAAAAAAAATGTTTAAGTAGTACAGAATTACATAACATAAATAAAATAGATAAATATTATTTCTACGTAAAATAAATAACATAGCTGTGCAAATAATAAATTATTGGCAGCATTTCTTGTGTGAAATATGCCCGGCTTGGCAACTCAAGAACAGTTTTGATTTGGGCTTACATGGTAAACAAGTCAAATGAATGTTTTATCCAGACGCATACATTTGTCCAAATGTGGCCAAGTAGACGCATTGTGGGTTTCCTGTACGTGGTCTACATGTTTAAAAATATATCGATGTATCTTACAAAATGCATATATCGCCCAGCCCTAGTCCGCACCTTGCACCCAGTGATGTTAAGCACGTCAATGTTGGGGAAGCAAAGTCTGGTAAAGTTAAACAGAGATAGGGACATTCAAAGTTATTGCACCAATAACTCAATAACAAAATGTCTTTGAAACACAACCAATGTCTCCGTCTAACCACTGTGACATTGGTAATGAGCTACAGACAACAACACAACACAACAATTTGTCCCCAGAGCAGTAAATATAACGTTAGTTGTTATGAAGTGCACAAGGGCCTTCTACACAGTGCAGCCACCATATAAATGTTTTATCATTTCTAATTAAAAAAAACTAAAAATATGCCCAAATTTAAGTAGTCTCATATTGATAATACCACATGTATTATTTTGGATGAATCCTGTTTTGTATATTTTTAAAGACTATTTTAAGTTGGCAAACAGTCCAACAATTTGGGATTTGGCAGCATAATTAAGTTGTTCAATTTTGAGAAGCTTTTTTCCCTGAGCCTACAGACACTGTTGTAGATTCCAATGAATACTTCAATAGGTATAGATTTAAATTAGTGGGACCACAAATACTAAATCAGAGTCCTTTGATGAACCCTAAATAATTGACCATACTGTAGCAGTAGATTAGTCAACAATTAAAAAGTGTCACAGCTGAACGGTTTGAAGCTGCTGGCAGCTCATTAAAGTTAAAGAAAATTAATAAAAGTCTCTAGTTTTATACACTGGCTGGATGAGAAGCGTAAAAAGACATTCCAAGTTATAGCAGAAGTGAATAATTGATTCTAGCAAGAAAGCTCTTCAGTCTAGACTATGGAAGACAGTAAATGTCAGGCTGCTTCAAAGAACTGGAAAAAAACTATTGTGTAATTTAGTCCCAGAGTCGCCCTCCATCTATTTTCTATAGAGCTGATCCAGCTGAGCCTGTCCATGCTGACTAGGAGTGCACTGACACAAGACTATTGGAAACATCCCGGACTTGAGCAGCATTCACCCACCATCTCAGAGCATTAATACGGTGAAAATGTGCTGCACTTAAGGCAGGGGTCAGCAACCTGTGGCTCTAGAGCCGCCCTAGTGGCTCCCGAGCTGCCCTAGTGGCTCCCTGGACCTCTTTCAAAGATGTGTGAAAATGGAAAAAGATGAAGAAAAAAGATATATATTTGTTTAATATATTTTCTGTAGGAGAACAAACATGACACAAACCTTCCTAATTGTTATAAATCTCACTGTTTATGTTATACATGCTTCACTGAGGAGGATTTGGCAAGCACCGTTTTGTCCTACTAATTTCAACGATCCTTGAACTCATCGTAGTTTGTTTACACGTACAACTTTCTCAGACGCTGCCACAGAAAGACATGTTTTATGCCACTCCTTCTTTGTCACATTTTGTCCACCAAATGTTTTATGCTGTGCGTGAATGCACAAAGGTGAGCTTTGTTGATGTTATTGACTTGTGTGGAGCGCTAATCAGACATATTTGGTCAGTGCATGACTGCAAGCTAATCAATGCTAACATGCTATTTAGGCTAGCTGTGTGTTCATATTGCATCATTATGCCTCGTTTGTAGCTATATTTGAGTTAATTGACTTATGTCCTCCGTGTATTTGATTTATATTTGCATGTCTCATGACACATTATCTGTATGTAATATTGGCTGCATTTCTCATAGTTGTTTGTGTGCCATATTGTTCCAGACCACAGCAAACGTTACCCAGCTTGCAAAGATTGTAATAAATCCATTAGAAGAAGACAGTTTCCTTTAACTTGGACACACACATCTATACCTTTGGTCGTTCTGAGCCAGTCATTTCCAGGAGTTATCTCATCCTGTGAGAAGCCTCCATTTTACTAATGTTTTCCAATGTTGCAAAAATGTGTAGGATAAAAATTTAAATACAACATTTCTGTCAATGAAGATGTGTGTCAGCCTTTGATAGTAGGCTAATATAGCTAATATAGACACTTACATCATTGCCTTCATTATAACACTTATAATATGGCTTTTAATTTTTTGCGGCTCCAGACAGATTTTTATTTTTGTATTTTTGGTCCAATATGGCTTTTTTAACATTTTGGGTTGCCGACCCCTGACTTAAGGTGTGAAGTACGGCTGTAACAACTACTGGTAATAATGAAAAACCGCAGTAAAATTCTCAACGGTTAGTATTACCTTTTCAAATGATCATAAAATGGTGATTGATGATCACACTTCAATAAACTCAAACCGCTGATACTGCTCATAGCTTGGGGAGTGTGCTAATCACTAGCTAGCTTGAATGCTAATATGAATACCACACACAATATTAATATCAAGACAAAGACAGCGGTGGTTGCTCCCTCAGGAAACACCGCCCCGTATGGTTATGGCTGAAATGAATGTCACACACACACACAGGAGCAGTGTTTCCCACACATTCATTTATTTGTGGCGGCCCGCCGCGAAAGAATTAAGGCCGCCACAAAAAAATATATATATATATATATATTTTTTTTTTTTTTTTTTTTTTTTTTTTGTGTCCTGTCAAGCTTCTCAGGCAAATCATATATTTGATGTAGATGCCCATATCGGCTGTTCACATTTACTTTACAAAAGAGAAGTGTAGGATCAAGATTTTTGGAGCTCTTTGTTCAGTGGATCAGATGTTTGATGAAGCTTTGTGTTTATCTACCACCACTACTGTTTTCTGTTTATTTGTTACTGACTGTGGCAGGACACCTCTGCCTCTGTTTCACTTTATGTTGCTGGTAAATAATATGGTTGTAGTAGTAGGCTAAAGTTAAATTTTTTAGTATGCACTAATTAAAGGGGCAGATCTTTAAGAGACATTTTAGCTTTTATATTTTTATAAGATATATTTTTTGTAAGAACCACAATTAATAATGAATAACTTATTGTTCAAATCTGTATATAAATATGTACATTAAGTGTTGTAATTATATTGTAAAATGGATGGATGGATGGATGGATGGATGGATGGATGGACGTTTAAAACAAAACTGTTATTATTAATTGGTAACTTTACATTTTTTGAGCCTTTTTAGAGAAAATCATATCATTGTAGTAAATTATGCAAATTACTCGATGATGTCATGTGACCACGCCCATAGCCACGCCCATAGCCACAGGTATCTTGGCAGTTTATGGGAAACACTGCAGGAGTATAACTAGATCATGACGCCGGAGCATAATAAAGACTTTGAGTAAGAGGCATACCCTTGGACTGTTTGCACACACATTCACACCTTTACTGGGAGGAATTGAACCTCTGCTGGCTGCACAGAAGTCAACTGAGTGAACCACTACACTACCAGCGACACATTGGCACAGCAACATGCAAAAGAGCAGAATCTAACACCTGACATAATTAGTGTTTCCAACTCCCCAGTAAGGAACATACAGTAGCTATTGGCTGTCATAAAAGTTGCTACAAGTCGTTAGATGACGTCATGACCTTGTTTGCATAATTTTTTGCGATGGATGCTATTGTAGAGAGGAATAACGTCGTGGGAGAAATAAAAAGTGAATTTAAAAAATGCTAAGTCTGATCTTCAGTTGATTCGTAGTTTGTGTTCTTTAAATTTAATTCAATTTTGTTTTGGATTGTTAAATGCAAATTAAAGACTGGAGAAGTTGTGAAATTCACAAAATCCCTTGACTGGCTCATGAACAAATGATTAAGACGTTGCAGTGATTTATCTTAGTGTGACAGGGAAGAAACCTTTACATTTAAAATGACATCTTGCGTTGTTGTCTTTGGTATGACTCAGCCGGGGTTTGAACTCACAACCTACCCATCTCAGTGTGGACACTCTAACCACTAGGCCACTGAGTATTAAGATACATTTAGACAGCGTGGACACGGCAGTTAGAGAAGGCTGCACTAGGCCTACTGCGTGGCTAGCGTAGATAGCAGCCAACTAGGGAAGCGTGAACAAGTCTGCACTCTCGGTTGTACTCGGCCTGCTACCGTGCTGAGCTCTGAGCACCCAGCCGGAGAGTGGCCCAGTTAGCGGTTTTATCCGGAATCTAAAAAACAACAACACTTTGGCTAGAAAAATAGCAGACTTCCGCTAGGTAGCGGACATCTGGGATGCCTGGCAGCTGCAGCTTTGAGTGCTTTGGAACGGGGGAGGGGCACAAGGCAGTACCTGTCACTGCTCGTTAAAAGCAGCGTGCTGTCACCTCAGAGTCTCCAAGACACAAGAACAGTCTATGAGACACAACAAAAACTTCCAATAACACAGGAAACGGTTGCTAGATTTGTTGCTAGTAGCTGTTGACAAAAAAGTCTCCAAGAGGATTTGGAAAGTTGCGAGATTTAGCGATAAAGTTGCCAAGACTGGACATAATTAGAACATTTGTTTGTACTTTAAATAAGTTATTTTCAAATTTAAATAAAAAAAAAAATCTCAATCTACTGTCTAGACCAGGCCTGCCCATTACGTGCAGGGTGTGTCAGTTGATCGCCAGCCAGGCATTCAAAAAAATCATCCTAAAAATGAGCGATTATCAATCTTCACCATGACGTGACTTTTGTCACTTGATTGATATTGGCGTCATCTTATGAGCAGCCAGCTCAGTATTGAGGGAAAAAAATGACAGACCAGAGGCGGTAAACACTTTTTAATTTTTCTCGCGGCGTACCTGCCGTTAAAACCCTAAAGACCGACGACGGCACACTTCCTGTCGTCACAATAAAAGTGCTGCTCTATCCTGCCGACGCTAGCAAGCTACGGAGTTTGCTGTCAACGTATGTCTTGTAAAGTGTTTAAAAACTAGACAAATAAGATGCCAAAAAGCAACCACTTTCATGAGGTATTGGACAGAAAAGAGGACTTTTTTTTACCTCCACAATGTAAATTCTAAAATGTGGAAGTTATCAGCTCTACTGAGGATCCTGTCTGATTGCAATCACTGCAAGTCATCGGAATCTGGTCATACAGCAACTTATATTCTTGTCTTCATGAAAGAAAGGAATCTATATGTTATGGTTATGGTTAGAGTTTATTTCAGACATGGATACAATGACGACATGATACATGTGTTAAACATGCTTGTATTTTTATTAAACACCTTTAAAGTGTTAACAAAAATTGTCTATTTCATAAATAAATAAAAATTAGGTATACATATAATATAAATATAATATGTAATACATCTTTACAGTACAGGCCAAAAGTTTGGACACACCTTCTCATTCCAATGCGTTTTCTTTATTTTCATGACTATTGAAAGATTGTAGATTGTCACTGAAGGCATCTGTGAAGTGACAACCCTTTCAGGTAACTACCTCTCGAAGCTCATGGAGAGAATGCCAAGAGTGAGCAAAGCAGTAATCAAAGCAAAGGGTGGGTATTTTGAAGAAATTAGAATATAAAGCATGTTTTAAATTATTTCACACACACACACACACGCACACACGCACACACACACACACACACACACATGAAAATGAAGTCACCTCGACTTGGTCATTTGAAAAGTAGCTCGCCTGTTGAAAAAGTGTGGGCACCCCTGGTCTAGACAGACAAAAAATATTGAGTTTTTTAACTGTGTTCCACTTAATTCCACCTTTAAAGATATTCATAAATCAAAGAATATGTCTAAGCTTCAAAGCTAAGGATGAAAAACAAATCAATTGGGCAAGAGTGTGCTTTCAGCTTTTTTTTTTTGGTTAAAAAATGTTTTTGTTAGAATTTTACTAAACTAAATTTACAATAACCTTTCTTCAGATTTGAGGAACAGTTTTCTTTTAAGAGTTTTTCACAGCATTTAATGACTGCAATTATTCCGTTTGATCAATCATATCTAAAGGCAAGCAGCAACACTTTTCTCACAAATCCAAGTGCATAAGAGTTTATAAGTCAATGATCACACTGGCTAGCAGTTAGCTCGCTAGGATCTCTACATTACTTCAACTGCATTCATGTTTGCAAGACTGACTCTCTATACAGCATTCATGTTGACATGTTCAACAAAAAGACAGCTTTAGGTATTTAATGTTGTCTTATTTAACATGTAAGTTTGACTACTCTCGACCCAACTTCTTCTGTTTGCTGTTCAATATTTTAGTTTTTTATACATCAACTCTTTTTTTTCTTTATCTCTTTAAATATTCCAGTGTTTCCCATACAGCAGGATATCTTTGCTTTTCAATGTTGAATAAAAAAAGGTTTCCTCAGAAAACAATGTTTACTTATTACCACATTAACACATACAAGAGTACTGAAAATTAAGTACTGGTATTGCTTCTCAGGTACAGTCAATTGGTACCGTATAATTTAAATGTAAAAAGTACTCATCTCTATAACTAGATCATAACGCTGTGCGCAATACACTGAAGTATAACCAAGCCTTACCTCCTAACTAGAATTGAATGATATGCCCCACTGACAGACACTTTATGGACCGCAATAAAGCTCATGTGTTTCTACTTTTGCAGAAAGACAACATTGTAATGTCAATTGAGCTGCATGAATAAAGCCTCACAGTGCATGAATACTCATCGGTGTATTCTAATGTGTCAAAACAGAAAACATACGAAATAAAGAGCAGACAGTAAAATTGTTTAGTTTAGGTTTTGTGGCTCGTATTTGTGGCTGAAACTGTTGATAACATGTCTCATAAAGTAGTTACATTTATTTGAATGTATTTCATTTTTTTAATTGTTCATTATTATCTGTTTTTTTTTCTTTTATTTTGATTGTGTTGGTATTACTAATTTTGTTTTCACCATACTATTGGCCATGTAAGGCAATTTAATTTACAGAGCACAATTCATACACAGGGCAATTCAAATACAATAGAGGCTGTAGTTTCCACCAAATGTTGCTCACACAGAGGCGATGATTCTTTGTCAGACAGTCAACATACTGTGGTTTAAAGAACATGACATCATGAACAGTATGTTGAGATTTATTCATGGGGACCTGCAATATATCATCCACAGGTAGCATAATTCTGCTCAATAAAATACTGGCCTCCGAAAGGAGTTAAGAACAGAGGGCCGTTTTTTCCCATGGAGACGCCATAAAATGTGCATATCATAGAGGTAACAGTTAAGCTAGCATTTATTCCCCTATGTCCATCACACTAAACCCAACCAAGTGGGACACCGTCGTGTCTTTTAATATATTTACATGCAGTCCAGATTTTATTATTTTTTACTAGTTAGAATTATTAAATTATTCATCAAAGCAACATAATATGAATCAAAGCTTTTTTAAGAATCAAATTAATCTATTTAATCAATTGTTGCAGCCCTACTCAGGCTGCACAATTTTGAGAAAAACCTAATTGCGAGTTTTCTCTCCAAAATTGCGATTGTAATTCGATTTGCAATTATTTTCTATATTTCATACATACAAATACATAAAAATGTGAAGGAAGACATGTTACTTTTAGACTGCCAACCAACATATTCTTGTCTCAAGGTGCATTAGAACAATACGCAATCATTTACTTTAAAAAATATTTGGCTTTATGCAGACAGACTCAGAGCTTTTGTCTACATCATCCTCTTAAACTGAAGATAACCGATAAAAACTATACAGTGATTATGTTATGTAATCATCATATATAATAATAACTCAAGTAACCATTTAAAAGGATATAAACTTTTATTTCATGTAGAATTGTTTACCACTGTACTGTAATTAGAAAGTAAATAACTTTTAGTTATCCTAAATAAACAAAAATGTAAAATGTATTAATTTCTGTAAGCAAACTTTAATTAAATATTGAAAAAGTGTGGTTATTTCCCCGTTGGAAAAACGAGGTCGGGTTGTCTTTGTTTATTGCCATCACGTGATCGCGGCATTTTTACTCGTTGGTCTGTTAATGGGCGTATATTGCCCATCCTATTTGACGCTCAAATATTACAACAACAGGATATTTCACATTGTAAAAATGTCAACTTTTTGCTGGTATTCATCACACTAATTAAAACCTTGATGTGGATTAATTGTGCAGCCCTAAGCCCCACATCTTGTGCAGCTACATACTAGGGTTGTGCGATGGATGATATACGATATACAGTGTTTCCCACACATTCATTTATTTGTGGCGGCCCGCCACGAAAGAATTACGTCCGCCACAAATTTTAAAAAATTAAATAAAAAATTTAATTTTACACTACAGTTCAAAAGTTTGGGGTCACCCAAACAATTTAGTGGAATAGCCTTAATTTCTAAGAACAAGAATAGACTGTCGAGTTTCAGATGAAAGTTCTCTTTTTCTGGCCATTTTGAGCGTTTAATTGACCCCACAAATGTGATGCTCCAGAAACTCAATCTGCTCAAAGGAAGGTCAGTTTTGTAGTTTCTGTAACAAGCTAAACTGTTTTCAGATGTGTGAACATAATTGCACAAGGGTTTTCTAATCATCAATTAGCCTTCTGAGCCAATGAGCAAACACATTGTACCATTAGAACACTGGAGTGATAGTTGCTGGAAATGGGCCTATACACCTATGTAGATATTGCACCAAAAACCAGACATTTGCAGCTAGAATAGTCATTTACCACATTAGCAATGTATAGAGTGTATTTCTTTCTAGTTAAGACTAGTTTAAAGTTATCTTCATTGAAAAGTACAGTGCTTTTCCTTCAAAAATAAGGACATTTCAATGTGACCCCAAACTTTTGAACGGTAGTGTATTTTTTGTTGTTGTCCTGTCCGGCTTCTCAGGCAAATCATATAGTTGATGTAGATGCCCATATCGGCTGTTCAGATTTACTTTACAAAAGAGAAGTGTAGGATACTTCTCTTGTTGCCTTACTTGTATTTGACCACTACTGTTTTCTGTTTATTTGTTACTGACTGTGGCAGGACACCACTGCCTCTGTTTCACTTTATGTTGCTGGTAAATAATATGGTTGTAGTAGTAGGCTAAAGTTAAATTATTTAGTATGCACTAATTAAATATGTACATAAAGTGTTGTAATTATATTGTAAAATGGATGGATGGATGGATGGACGTTTGAAACAAAACTGTTATTATTAATTAGTAAGTATACATTTTTTGAGCCTTTTTAGAGAAAATCATATCATTGTAGTAAATTATGCAAATTACTCGATGATGTCATGGTGACCACGCCCACAACCACGCCCCCACCGCCACAGGTATCTTGGCAGTTTATGGGAAACACTGATATAAATGATATAAACTTGGCTGATGATAGAGCTTTTGATACAATATTGTGATCATGCATATTGGTGACACGTTCTAGCGGAGTGCTGAAAATTTGACAGCGACAAGCGAACGACCGGGTCCTTAGTGTACTGTAGCGTCCTCGCTAGCGAGCTAATGGCTAACATCTCTCCACAGTGCAAAGCCGCTTCTAGTCAGCATTTCTTGCCTCTATGGCAGTAAAGAGTGTTTCTTACAAGTATCATCACTGGAGGACGAGGAATACAAGACACATCGTAGGAGTATACAATAAGCCAAGCTAACAGCTAAGCCAGAGCTTTTAAATATGAACAAAGGATTGATACAAATTTTGAAAGTAACGTTACCAAGTATAATATCAGCATGTGGTCAGTTCTACAGAGATTAGATCAATATTTTTTATTATCACAAAACGTTTTTTGTTATTTTAACAACCTATCTGAGGGCAAAATTAAATTAGAGATAATACTAGAAAATTATTTCAATATCTAATTGATATTGTTACACCACTGTCCTGTGTTTTTGTCCGATCATAATTGCGATCAAAAATGTAATCATTCAATAATCTTGACACTTTTAAGTATCAGTATTGGTATGAACAATCCGGCCCATGTTATTACTTGCAGGCATGTGATTTGAACTTCATGAAAAATAAGCCGGGGGCCTAGGGGACGCAGGTCCAGGGCACTTGGTGGGGGGAAAAGGGGGATAAGCCGCCCTCCCCCCGAAGCTCCTGTTTTTTTCAGCAAATGAACACGCAAAAATTTGCCAAAAAAAACACAGTTTAAAGATGTTTTAGTGTTTAAATAATTGAAAAATTATCAACAGAGTTTACATAAATACACACCCTGTTCAAATGAATCACAATGTCTGTTTCAGTCACTATGTTATTTAGTCACTACAGTAATTACAACTTGTGTTCACATCCACAGGAACCACATGGGTTAGCCCCGTGTTTTTCAACCACTGTGCCGCGGCACACCGGTGTGCCGTGAGATACAGTCTGGTGTGCCGTGGAAGATTATCTAATTTCACATATTTGGGTTGAAAACATTTTTTGCAAACCAGTAATTATAGTCAACAAATGATGTGTTGTTGTTGAGTGTCGGTGCTGTCTAGAGCTCGGCAGAGTAATCGTGTAATACTCTTCCATATCAGTAGGTGGCAGCCGGTGGCTAATTGCTTTGTAAATGCAGGTAAAAAGGTGTCTGATGCTAAAACCAAAAATAAACAAAAGGTGAGTGGCCTTAAAGAAAGGCATTGAAGCTTAGGGAAGGCTATGCAGAACAAAATTAAAACTGAACTGGCTACAGAGTAAACAAAAACAGAATGCTGGACGACAGCAAAGACTTACTGCGGAGCAAAGACGGCGTCCACAATGAACATCCGAACATGACATGACAATCAACAATGTCTCCACAAAGAAGGATAAAAACAGCTGAAATATTCTTGATTGCTAAAACAAAGTAGACGCGGGAAATATCGCTCAAAGGAAGACATGAAACTGCTAGAGGAAAATACCAAAAACAGAGAAAAAGCCACCGAAAAAGGAGCGCAAGACAAGAACTACACACAGGAAAACCGCAAAAAAGTCAAAATAAGTGACAGTGGTGGTGACAGTACACCTACTTTGAGACAAGAGCTATAGTGATGCATGTTTGGTTATGGTTTAAAGTCAGCCATCCAACAATTGCGACAATTACTTTTAACTGTCAACTGAGTTTAGGATTTCTGCTGGTGGTGTGCTTCCGGATTTTTACAACGCAAAAAATGTGCCTTGGCTCAAAAAAGGTTGAAAAACACAGGGTTAGCCTACTCTACAGTATTTACAGCCTTAATAGTGTTCACTTCACAGCCACAGATGGTTCATCTAGTTATTTACATGATTTACACTTTACGTTGTCTGTTTCAGTCACTATGTTATTTAGTCACTACAGTAATTACAACTTGTGTTCACATCCACAGGAACCACATGGGTTAGCCTACTCTATACAGTATTTACAACCTTACTAGTGTTCACTTCACAGCCACAGATGGTTCATCTAGTTAGTTACATTATTTACACATGACTTTGGTTCATTCACACATTATTTGGCATTATTGCTTTGATGGCTCTGACATGAGCCTTCCTGGCAAATTTCTGAGCAGCTTGCATTTTCCTTTTTGTTTCTGCTTTAGTGGATTCTGCCTTGGGTTTTATAGCCAATTTCTGTCTCTTCGACTCCCTCTCCACTTCTAAATGCTCCAAATGCATAAAGTACAAACAATGTTTATTCTATTAGCTAACTTCCTTTATCTGAATAGCCATTTGTGATTTACAGCATGAAATAACAAATATCTTGCAGTCTTGTTGTTTGTTTCAAAATGATTCAACTATTCAATGTCAAAATACAAAGAGTAGAAACAATGGACAAAATGTCAGCCACTGTCTTGTTGTAAAACACCAATAAAGATGAAAAGTAGCATTTAGACAGGCTATACGTAGCAAAAGTCATCTCATGTCTGCCACAATCATGTGTGTTCTTAAATGTGTATTCCACCTCTTCTATGTTGAGAGCAGTTTTGATTTGGGCTTACAGGATAAACAACTAAAATGAATGTTTTGGGCATTGTTTTATCCAGACGCATACATTTGTCCAAATGTGGCCAAGTAGACACATTGTGGCTTTCCTGGACTTTGTCTACATCGCTAAAAGAAAAATCTAAGGAAGAGAATCACTCTGCCATCTTCCACTAGTTTTTCTTAATATAAAAAACGCCAGCTTGAATATTCCCTCTTCTCTTCTCCGACTCCCTTGTTGTCGTTTGGGATGTCTGTTGTGATTTCCCTTCCTGGTTCCATGACCCGCCCTATCTTGCCTCTGATTGGCCTGTCCCTAATGTTTTGCCCTAATCTTAACCAATGGTGACTCATCATAGTAAACCAACCGACCAATCATGGATTTTCTTATACGTAAACCAACCACTCATCATTGATGTTTCCTATATTTGTTTTCCCCCCGCAAGTGGAGTTGCTTCGCTATGTAGCTTTGCTTTTTAATTTAATCATTTTTAATGGAAAGCCGTAGTTGTTACCACTGCAGCCGTAAACCAGAATGGATTATCAAAAACCATACTCATTACGTGAAAACCGTAGCTGTTGGCAGGTATGGCAAAGAGACGGATCAAGATTTTAACACACATCGGTCGGAAAAAACTTTTTTATATTTTTACAGAGATAAAAAATACAGATTTTCGACTATAGACGGAAAAATCACATGCCTGTACTTGGTATTTGATCGATACCTGAAATTGTACTATTGACCAAAACTAATTAAGTACGAAACAACAGAAGAAGACATAACCATGGAAGTAGATTAAGAATAGTTTTGACAAAATAATACAACAAAAAAAATGATGCAATATGTCACTCGTGCTTGGGGAACCCAGTAAAACAGGAAATGCCAACCAGGTAACAGTATTCACTGAGCAATGGGAGGGACACGCTAAAAGCCAATCACGTAACAGTATCAGTTTGGTTACGCCGACTTTCTGTCTCGCTTTAGATTCTCTGCATTAAGTGAGAAGAAAAACTGTAATATCTTGATATATCAACTCAATAACAGATGTCCGTCTTTAGTTTTGTTGGTTTGTGTCGTGTTCAATAGTTTACACACTCTCAAAACTGCAACTGCCTTCAAACCCCCTGCAATTATTTGACCACCTCACCTGTGCTCATCCTAACTGGCTACCAGACACCTTCTCCACTGAGAAATAGCACATTTGGTAAGTTGGAAATTGCATTACTGTATTTATTGACAGGCTTAAATAAGTCATAAAAAATATCAATATTGACCAATATAAAAAACGTGTAACGTTTTCAGCCATATTGCTTAGCCCTATCCAAACAACAGAATAATAAGTGCTTATTAGATTTTAGATTTTTACAGAAGTGTCAATACAACACAGGGTTTCCCACACATTCATTTATTTGTGGCGGCCCTCCACGAAAGAATTACGTCCGCCACAAATTTAAAAAATTAAAAAATTAAAAATTAAAAAATTAAAAAATAAAAACTTTTTTTTTTTTTTTGTCCTCCAGCTTCTCAGGCAAATCATATAGTTGATGTAGATGCCCATATCGGCTGTTCACATTTACTTTACAAAAGATAAGTGTAGGATACTTCTCTTGTTGCCTTATTTGTATTTGACTTTATTAAATGTATTTATATTAGAAACACAACATGTGTATATAACAAAGGGTGCAAAGTGTGCAGGCAGTAGGAAACACATGGTTAAGTGTAGGGAGTAAAACTGATGGCAGTCTAAAGTTCAAGATTTTTGGAGCTCTTTGTTCAGTGGATCAGATGTTTGATGAAGCTCTGTGTCTATCTACCACCACTACAGTTTTCTGTTTATTTGTTACTGACTGGCAGGACACTTATGCCTCTGTTTCACTTTATGTTGCTGGTAAATAATATGGTTGTAGTAGTAGGCTAAAGTTAAATTATTTAGGATGCACTAATTAAAGGGGCAGAGCTTTGAGATATTTTAGCTTTTATATTTTATAAGATATATTTTTTGTAAGAACCACAATTAATAAATATAATTCAGTGAATAACTTATTGTTGAAATCTGTATATAAATATGTACATAAAGTGTTGTAATTATATTGTAAACTGGATGGATGGATGGACGTTTAAAACAAAACTGTTATTATTAATTAGTAAGTACATTTTTTTAGCCTTTTTAGAGAAAATCAAATCATTGTAGTAAATTATGCAAATTTCTCGATGATGTCATGGTGACCACGCCCCCACCGCCACAGGTATCTTGGCAGTTTATGGGAAACACTGCAACATGTTGAAACAGAAAGTAAGCAGAAAATAACAGTAAATGAACAAGTAGATTAATAATCTATCCATCCATCCATTTTCTACAGCTTGTCCCTCATAATTTTGACTAAAATATCTTACTGCATACGTCAGCAGCCAAATTAAGAGCCATTGTAACCCCTTTCCTGATATACTGCTTAAAGAGAAGTTGTCTAGTACGTTCACTATGTTATTTAATGACATTTTATTTCAATGTTTTAAATTTGTTCTTTGAGTGCAATAAGAAAAGTATGTCTAATGTATAACATTTTCTGTTCAAATTAAGACAAATACATTTTTTGTGGTCCACTTTATTTTGAAAAGTATCGAAATATATTTTGGTAACGGTACTGATACCAAAATATTGCTATTGGGACAACACTACACCTGGCATACTACCTCTGAAACTGGCAAATCAGCGGTTAGACTTTACATTCCATGATGCTAAAAGAAAGACAATTTACAGTTTTAATACACAGTGGCGATGGAGGTAGAGATTCCTGCATCCCATTTAGTTCATATTTAAAAATATTACTATAGATTAATTGTGGGGGGAAAAAGCGGAACATTTCAGCTTTAATAGGCATTATATTAAGTCAATATTTACCAAATAATGATTCAAATAACTCAATTGTCCACATTTTGGATCATGAAACTATATTAAAATACAAATTCTTTGTCACGATCAGTTATTAAAAACTACTATATTGTACTGCTTGGTGAATATAATAGACGCTGCAAAAATGTTACTTTGATATGTTATTATTACCTTAAACTCCACTTAAGCTCCAGCTCCGATAAACCTACTTGAGATATGCTACGATAATATCAAATACCTTGTAATCTCTTCTTTCATACAAAATGTTTGGCGGAAAGGCAAAAACTGACTAATGGGATTATTCAAATCAGACGTCTGGGTCTGATGGCTTTTCTTAGAATGGAGTACAGTATGTCCTACATCTTTGTAGAGGCGTATAAGGGTGTGGAGGGACTGACTATAATGCCATCCCTCCTTTTAATTAGCACCTTTTATCAACAAAATATCTAATTATTTAAATGTCAAATACATCAATTAAATGGTAGCAGAGACAGTGACTTACAGTCTTGGTGAACCCTGGCCTGTACCTGAAGGAGAATGACACTGACAGAATAACAGCTTAAAGTCACACCAGTTGGGATCCAGAAAGATTAACTCGAAAATTCCCCAGCCTCTGCCATTAAACACAAAGTCATGTCTAGTCAAAAGGGCTGATATTTGTGCTTGTAGAGCTCCATATTCCACCTTACAGAAGATTCTGAAAAAATGTGAATCTCGTTTTCCTGCTTACTGTTGAGGCTGCGATTCTTTTTTTTTTTCTTTTTCTTCTTCTTTTTTATTAATCAATCAACAAAACAATACACAACAATACCACAACAATGCAATCCAATCCCAAAACCAAACCCGTCCCAGCAATGTTAGGAATAACAACAAACAGAGCAATTGAGAGCAATTGAGGACACACAAACATGACACGGAACAATACAAATGTAGTGAAACAAAAATGAACATTATCGACAACAGCATCAATATTGGTAATAATTTCAAAATAGCAGTGATTAAAAAAAAAAAACCCTCATTGATATTATCATTAAAAACATTAATAAAAAATAATTTAAAAAATTAGAAATGAACAATAGTGTCACAGTGGCCCACACCTGCATCACATCTCACAAGCTTGACAACACGCTGTGTCCAATATTTTCCACAAAGATATAATAAGTCATATTTTGGTTCATTTAAAAGTTAAAACAAATTTAAATACTGGATCCCATATTCCAATATATGACTCATTATTATCTAAACTAAATGCAGTTTGTTCTACTGATATCATCTCCATAGCTTGTGTATACCAGTCAGTAAGAGTTGGACTATCAACAGCTATCCATTTTTTAAATATTACCCTTTTTGTTATTATGCATATTGAAAGAAAAGCATTTTTACTTTTTGATGACACGTTACTAAATTGATGGAGATCCCCAAGAATACAAGTTTGCAGTGTCATTGGGATGTTTATATTAAGGAATGTGATTGCTTCTTTTGTTGTTTTCAACCATAACTCTTTTATTCTCTGACATTCCCACAATAAATGAACAAGAGTTCCCTCAGCTGCCCGACACTTCATACATAACTTGCTATCTACTACACCAAAAGGCTGCGATTCTTTGGAACATTGTTTTTGTAAATGGCCACGTGCTTACGTTTAAAATAAATAACATTTTGTGTCAATTAATTTGATCAATGTTGTTAGTAGTGCGGTCACATGATTTAAAAAATGAGAAATAAATTAATTATGATGCATCCATCCATTTTCCTCTGCTTATCCGGGGGCAGCAGCCTAAGCAGAGAAGCCCAGACTTCCCTCTCCCCAGCCACTTCATCCAGCTCCTCCCGGGGGATCCCGAGGCGTTCCCAGGCCAGCCTGGAAACATAGTCTTCCCAACGTGTCCTGGGTCTTTCCTGTGGTCTCCTACCGGTCGGACGTGCCCTAAACACCTCCCTAGGGAGGCGTTCGGGTGGCATCCTGACCAGATGCCCGAACCACCTCATCTGGCTCCTCTCCATGTGGAGGAGCAGCGGCTTTACTTTGAGCTCCTCCCGGATGACAGAGCTTCTCACCCTATCTCTAAGGGAGAGACCCGCCACCCAGCGGAGGAAACTCATTTCGGCCGCTAGTACCCGTGATCTTTGCATCACAACCGGCATGGCGCCGTTGGGAGAGTGGGCTTGCCAGCAACCTGAGGGTTCCTGGTTCGATACCCACCTTCCACCAACCTCGTCACGTCCGATGTGTCCTTGAGCAAGACACTTCACCCTTGCTCCTGATGGGTGGTGGTTAGGGCCTTGCATGGCAGCTCCCACCATCAGTGTGTGAATGTGTGTGTGAATGGGTGAATGTAGAAATAGTGTCAAAGCGCGTTGAGTACCTTGAAGGTAGAAAAGCACTATACAAGGATAACCCATTTACCATATATTTTGGACACCACACAGATGGACACCGCACATTTCCACAGGACAAGCTAATGGTCAGTAACACATCTGCACACATTTAGCTGTTAGCTGTTAGCAGCCAACCTGAGCAGAGCATTATGTCATTATGTTGACAGAAAAAGGATTTGTCACTCAGACAGGAATTGTGCAGCAGATTTGCCTTCAGGGTGTGGAGGATGAATAGTTTACAACTACACACACACACACACACGCACACACACACACACACACTTGTATTTCTTACTTTCTTGAGACCTCCAAAAAATGCCTACCTCTTTAGGACCACCCTTTCTAGATATATAAAGATTAGTATTTACAACATTAATAATATATACATATTATGCAAATATAAAAAAGCTTGTTGCAAAAAATTAGTTGAAAAACTTTGAATTTTGAAAGTGTTATAATAAAAGTCATTAAACTCAACAAAGTAAAAGTTTTACAAGAAAAACTGAACATTTGTGCAATATTATGATGAAAGTTGGAATTTTACTCAATAACAGTCGCAATTTTACAAGAAAAGCATAAAATGTTGGCAATTTTATGAAAAGGGTGGTCATTTTACTCGACAAAAGCCACAAT
>NC_084736.1:84961672-84968396 GCF_033978785.1 Entelurus aequoreus
TGTGTGCAGTGTAATATTCTGGGTTGGAGTCAAAAACCAGGTGAGGTGATGAAGTTACGTGTCTTTACTTCATACTTCAGAAGCGACTCCCACACTTGCATTAAAGATGTGCTATTTGGATTTACACTGTATGAAAAAAAAATTGAAAAGGAATTTTACCTTTGCAACCTCATTATATTATTGGCTAAGTTTTATATTCATAAATGTAAGTTTCTCAATACCCGACCATTTTTTTGTGCCTTTAAAAACATTTAGACGTCTACATTAAAACACTCTCTACCTCTAACAAGCAACAAGCTGTGAAGGCAATGATGCTGTGTTCCACATTGAACTTATTTACTGACATTGAGTGAGCCTATGGCTTTGCACTTTCTTTATTATATATATATATTTTGTATTCCAATTTAGGTACTTTGAATGTATAACCCCCTGGCAATGCTTTGTACTGTTTTATGTACTGTTTTGTACTGTTTTTGAATTTACTTTGATTATTATTTTCTTTATAAAAAATAAAAAAAAATATTTTTTTTAAAGACTCCCACACTTGCCGTCAGAGTGCGCAATACAACGTAAACCGTTGGCCAACCAAAAAGTAAAAGGTATTATAAACATCTGTGCCTTCTAAGGCATTATAAACATATCTGTGCCTTATAAGGCATTATAAACATGTATGTGCCTTATAAGGCATTATAAACATATCTGTGCCTTATAAGGCATTATAAACATATACTGTATGTGCCTTATAAGGCATTATAAACATATCTGCCTTATAAGGCATTATAAACATGTATGTGCCTTATAAGGCATTATAAACATATCTGTGCCTTATAAGGCATTATAAACATATATGTGCCCTATAAGGCATTATAAACATATCTGTGCCTTATAAGGCATTATAAACATGTGTGCCTTATAAGGCATTATAAACATATATGTGCCTTATAAGGCATTATAAACATATATGTGCCTTATAAGGCATTATAAACATATATGTGCCTTATAAGGCATTATAAAAAGTGACTAAGAACAACTGAAGTAACACAACATGCATTTTTTTGGAATGTGTGAGGAAGCTGCAACCCAATGAAGCAGATGGAGGGTGAACATGCCAAATTAAGTTTACATTTTTAATCTCCATTTATTGCACACGTTGTCATAATGAACGGCCATTAAGGAGAACAATTACATACTGAACTAAATATATCAGTAGCTTAGAAATGAGTTTAGGTTGCATTGGATGTATTGCAACAATGCATATAATTCAATTCTTCCTCATCAAAATGAACATTTTATAAATCCCTCAATGACATGCCTACTTAACATAAGATACAAGTATTTATTTTGCCATTCATGTGTGTTGGGGTTTCAGATGTCATATATCTGCAATTACAGTCGCAAATGAGGTCTTTTGAGGGAAGAAGTCTCATTTCAGATATCTGCAATCCAATTAGTCGTCATATTTGATTACATTATCTGAAAAGAAAACGTGTTCCAGCGATTTCACATAAGTATTTATGTCACCACTAAAGCAGAGCATCTGTAGCAGCATCTGACAATAATGACTACATCATCAACTCATTCAAAGTCATATATTTGGAGCATGAACTTTGCTGCCTTCCACAAAATGACTTTACACACACACACACACGCACACACACACACACACACACACACACACACACATACACACACACACACACACACACACACACACACACACACACACACACACACACACACACACACACACACACACACACACACACACACACACACACACACACACACACACACACACACACACACACACACCTCAGGGCACATTACTTTGTGGAAGACCCAGAAAATTACACTGTCACCAAACGATTGCTGCCCTAATGGTTTTGGTTCTGTTTTCCGAGGCAAACTATTTGACAATGGAGACCGCAATTTGAAGCTCTGATTGGTCATAAAAACAGGTTATTGTTTTTAATTCCAAATGCCTCTCGTAATGGCAAACAGATGCACAGCATCTCGTGAGGCCCTAACTGATATAACTGGAGAGATGTTAGACTGATATAACTGATATAACTGGAGAGATGTTAGACTGATATAACTGATATAACTGGAGAGATGTTTAGACTGATATAACTGATATAACTGGAGAGATGTTTAGACTGATATAACTGGAGAGATGTTTAGACTGATATAACTGATATAACTGGAGAGATGTTTAGACTGATATAACTGATATAACTGGAGAGATGTTTAGACTGATATAACTGATATAACTGGAGAGATGTTTAGACTGATATAACTGATATAACTGGAGAGATGTTAGACTGATATAACTGATATAACTGGAGAGATGTTTAGACTGATATAACTGATATAACTGGAGAGATGTTTAGACTGATATAACTGGAGAGATGTTTAGACTGATATAACTGATATAACTGGAGAGATGTTAGACTGATACAACTGATATAACTGGAGAGATGTTTAGACTGATATAACTGATATAACTGGAGAGATGTTTAGACTGATATAACTGATATAACTGGAGAGATGTTTAGACTGATATAACTGATATAACTGGAGAGATGTTAGACTGATATAACTGATATAACTGGAGAGATGTTTAGACTGATATAACTGATATAACTGGAGAGATGTTAGACTGATATAACTGATATAACTGGAGAGATGTTTAGACTGATATAACTGATATAACTGGAGAGATGTTTAGACTGATATAACTGGAGAGATGTTTAGACTGATATAACTGATATAACTGGAGAGATGTTTAGACTGATATAACTGATATAACTGGAGAGATGTTTAGACTGATATAACTGATATAACTGGAGAGATGTTTAGACTGATATAACTGATATAACTGGAGAGATGTTTAGACTGATATAACTGATATAACTGGAGAGATGTTTAGACTGATATAACTGATATAACTGGAGAGATGTTAGACTGATATAACTGATATAACTGGAGAGATGTTTAGACTGATATAACTGATATAACTGGAGAGATGTTAGACTGATATAACTGATATAACTGGAGAGATGTTTAGACTGATACAACTGATATAACTGGAGAGATGTTAGACTGATATAACTGATATAACTGGAGAGATGTTTAGACTGATATAACTGATATAACTGGAGAGATGTTAGACTGATATAACTGATATAACCGGAGAGATGTTTAGACTGATATAACTGATATAACTGGAGAGATGTTTAGACTGATATAACTGATATAACTGGAGAGATGTTTAGACTGATATAACTGATATAACTGGAGAGATGTTTAGACTGATATAACTGATATAACTGGAGAGATGTTTAGACTGATATAACTGATATAACTGGAGAGATGTTAGACTGATATAACTGATATAACTGGAGAGATGTTTAGACTGATACAACTGATATAACTGGAGAGATGTTAGACTGATATAACTGATATAACTGGAGAGATGTTAGACTGATATAACTGATATAACTGGAGAGATGTTTAGACTGATATAACTGATATAACTGGAGAGATGTTTAGACTGATATAACTGGAGAGATGTTTAGACTGATATAACTGATATAACTGGAGAGATGTTTAGACTGATACAACTGATATAACTGGAGAGATGTTTAGACTGATATAACTGATATAACTGGAGAGATGTTTAGACTGATATAACTGATATAACTGGAGAGATGTTTAGACTGATATAACTGATATAACTGGAGAGATGTTAGACTGATATAACTGATATAACTGGAGAGATGTTTAGACTGATATAACTGATATAACTGGAGAGATGTTAGACTGATATAACTGATATAACTGGAGAGATGTTTAGACTGATATAACTGATATAACTGGAGAGATGTTTAGACTGATATAACTGGAGAGATGTTTAGACTGATATAACTGATATAACTGGAGAGATGTTTAGACTGATATAACTGATATAACTGGAGAGATGTTTAGACTGATATAACTGATATAACTGGAGAGATGTTTAGACTGATATAACTGATATAACTGGAGAGATGTTTAGACTGATATAACTGATATAACTGGAGAGATGTTTAGACTGATATAACTGATATAACTGGAGAGATGTTAGACTGATATAACTGATATAACTGGAGAGATGTTTAGACTGATATAACTGATATAACTGGAGAGATGTTAGACTGATATAACTGATATAACTGGAGAGATGTTTAGACTGATACAACTGATATAACTGGAGAGATGTTAGACTGATATAACTGATATAACTGGAGAGATGTTTAGACTGATATAACTGATATAACTGGAGAGATGTTAGACTGATATAACTGATATAACCGGAGAGATGTTTAGACTGATATAACTGATATAACTGGAGAGATGTTTAGACTGATATAACTGATATAACTGGAGAGATGTTTAGACTGATATAACTGATATAACTGGAGAGATGTTTAGACTGATATAACTGATATAACTGGAGAGATGTTTAGACTGATATAACTGATATAACTGGAGAGATGTTAGACTGATATAACTGATATAACTGGAGAGATGTTTAGACTGATACAACTGATATAACTGGAGAGATGTTAGACTGATATAACTGATATAACTGGAGAGATGTTTAGACTGATATAACTGATATAACTGGAGAGATGTTTAGACTGATATAACTGATATAACTGGAGAGATGTTTAGACTGATATAACTGATATAACTGGAGAGATGTTTAGACTGATATAACTGATATAACTGGAGAGATGTTAGACTGATATAACTGATATAACTGGAGAGATATTTAGACTGATATAACTGATATAACTGGAGAGATGTTTAGACTGATATAACTGTTATAACTGGAGAGATGTTTAGACTGATATAACTGATATAACTGGAGAGATGTTAGACTGATATAACTGATATAACTGGAGAGATGTTTAGACTGATACAACTGATATAACTGGAGAGATGTTAGACTGATATAACTGATATAACTGGAGAGATGTTTAGACTGATATAACTGATATAACTGGAGAGATGTTTAGACTGATATAACTGATATAACTGGAGAGATGTTTAGACTGATATAACTGATATAACTGGAGAGATGTTAGACTGATATAACTGATATAACTGGAGAGATATTTAGACTGATATAACTGATATAACTGGAGAGATGTTAGACTGATATAACTGATATAACTGGAGAGATGTTTAGACTGATATAACTGATATAACTGGAGAGATGTTTAGACTGATATAACTGGAGAGATGTTTAGACTGATATAACTGATATAACTGGAGAGATGTTTGGACTGATATAACTGATATAACTGGAGAGATGTTTAGACTGATATAACTGATATAACTGGAGAGATGTTTAGACTGATATAACTGATATAACTGGAGAGATGTTTAGACTGATATAACTGATATAACTGGAGAGATGTTTAGACTGATATAACTGGAGAGATGTTTAGACTGATATAACTGATATAACTGGAGAGATGTTTAGACTGATACAACTGATTATAACTGGAGAGATGTTTAGACTGATATAACTGATATAACTGGAGAGATGTTTAGACTGATATAACTGATATAACTGGAGAGATGTTTAGACTGATATAACTGATATAACTGGAGAGATGTTTAGACTGATATAACTGATATAACTGGAGAGATGTTAGACTGATATAACTGATATAACTGGAGAGATGTTTAGACTGATATAACTGATATAACTGGAGAGATGTTAGACTGATATAACTGATATAACTGGAGAGATGTTTAGACTGATAAAACTGATATAACTGGAGAGATGTTAGACTGATATAACTGATATAACTGGAGAGATGTTTAGACTGATATAACTGATATAACTGGAGAGATGTTAGACTGATATAACTGATATAACTGGAGAGATGTTTAGACTGATATAACTGATATAACTGGAGAGATGTTTAGACTGATATAACTGATATAACTGGAGAGATGTTTAGACTGATATAACTGATATAACTGGAGAGATGTTAGACTGATATAACTGATATAACTGGAGAGATGTTTAGACTGATATAACTGATATAACTGGAGAGATGTTAGACTGATATAACTGATATAACTGGAGAGATGTTTAGACTGATACAACTGATATAACTGGAGAGATGTTAGACTGATATAACTGATATAACTGGAGAGATGTTTAGACTGATATAACTGATATAACTGGAGAGATGTTAGACTGATATAACTGATATAACCGGAGAGATGTTTAGACTGATATAACTGATATAACTGGAGAGATGTTTAGACTGATATAACTGATATAACTGGAGAGATGTTAGACTGATATAACTGATATAACTGGAGAGATGTTTAGACTGATAACTTAAC
Source organism: Entelurus aequoreus (assembly GCF_033978785.1). NCBI lineage: Eukaryota > Metazoa > Chordata > Actinopteri > Syngnathiformes > Syngnathidae > Entelurus > Entelurus aequoreus. The sequence continues at coordinate 84,968,087 of NC_084736.1, forward strand.
TGGAGAGATGTTAGACTGATATAACTGATATAACTGGAGAGATGTTTAGACTGATATAACTGATATAACTGGAGAGATGTTTAGACTGATATAACTGATATAACTGGAGAGATGTTTAGACTGATATAACTGATATAACTGGAGAGATGTTTAGACTGATATAACTGATATAACTGGAGAGATGTTTAGACTGATATAACTGATATAACTGGAGAGATGTTAGACTGATATAACTGATATAACTGGAGAGATGTTTAGACTGATATAACTGATATAACTGGAGAGATGTTTAGACTGATACAACTGATAT
>NC_084736.1:84968416-84985916 GCF_033978785.1 Entelurus aequoreus
GACTGGACTCTCACTATTATGTTAGATCCACTATGGACTGGACTCTCACAATATTATGTTAGATCCACTATGGACTGGACTCTTACACTATTATGTTGGATCCACTATGGACTGGACTCTCACTATTATGTTAGATCCACTATGGACTGGACTCTCACTATTATGTTAGATCCACTATGGACTGGACTCTCACAATATTATGTTAGATCCACTATGGACTGGACTCTTACACTATTATGTTGGATCCACTATGGACTGGACTCTCACTATTATGTTAGATCCACTATGGACTGGACTCTCACTATTATGTTAGATCCACTATGGACTGGACTCTCTCACTATTATGTCAGATCCACTATGGACTGGACTCTCACTATTATGTTAGATCCACTATGGACTGGACTCTCACAATATTATGTTAGATCCACTATGGACTGGACTCTTACACTATTATGTTGGATCCACTTTGGACTGGACTCTCACTATTATGTTGGATCCACTATGGACTGGACTCTCACTATTATGTTAGATCCACTATGGACTGGACTCTCACTATTATGTTAGATCCACTATGGATTTGACTTTCACAATATTATGCTAGATCCACTCGACGTCCATTGCACCACTCGCCCTAGAGGGGGGGGTCCCCACATCTGGGGTCCTCTCCAAGGTTTCTCATTGTCATCTGACTGGGTTGACTTTTTCCTTGCCCAGATGTGGGATCTGAACCGAGGATGTCGTTGTGGCTTGTGCAGCCCTTTGAGACACTTGTTATTTAGGGCTATATAAATAAACATTGATTGATTGATTGATTGAACTAAGCTCATGGAGAGAATGCCAAGAGTGTGCAAAGCAGTAATCAGAGCAAAGGGTGGCTATTTTGAAGAAACTAGAATACAAAACATGTTTTCAGTTAATTCACATTTTTTTGTTAAGTACATAACTCCTCATGTGTTCATTCATAGTTTTGATGTGACAATCTACAATGTGTCCAAACTTTTGGCCTGTACTGTATATATATATATATATATATATATATATATATATATATATATATATATATATATATATATATATATATATATATATATATATATATATATATATATATATATATATATATATATATATATATATATATATATATATATGGTAGACTGGGCATTCAGTAATTCCTGATGGAGGAAAGGATGTGGCTCTGCTTTCACGCACCTTTTGTTTCCTGTCTTCTCCTGATAGTGTCGTGACGTATACTTACCTGGTGATGGCTGCTGCCTAAGGCAACTAAACGCCTCCAGACTGTGCGATTGGATGCTAGATTTTCCCAGTGGTCTACATCAATGCTGCATTTGTTGAGATTGCACTTCAGGTTGTCTTTATATTGTTTGTGTTGGTCTTCCTGTGTCCGTTCACCAAGTTGCAACTGAGAGTCAAAGAGTTGGCGGGGATCAGCCCTTTGAGACACTTGTGATTTAGGGCTATATAAATAAACATTGATTGATTGATTGATTGATTGATTAGACATGGGTAATAAACCTAGCTGATTTTTAACAAGCATTGTCTCAATAGTCGTTCAATTGGCTCACTGATATGTGTTTCTTTGTCTCGACAACTGATGCCTAACATCTTGCATAGACAGCGTTGGTGGTACATCTCAAGACTTTGCAGGTGGTGTCTATATGTGGTCCATGTCTATATGTGGTCCATGTCTATATGTCTATATGTCTATATGTCTATATGTCTATATGTGGTCCATGTCTATATGTCTATATGTCTATATGTGGTCCATGTCTATATGTCTATATGTCTATATGTGGTCCATGTCTATATGTCTATATGTCTATATGTCTATATGTCTATATGTCTATATGTATATATGTCTATATGTGGTCCATGTCTATATGTCTATATGTGGTCCATGTCTATATGTCTATATGTCTATATGTGGTCCATGTCTATATGTCTAGATGTCTATATGTCTATATGTCTATATGTCTATATGTCTATATGTGGTCCATGTCTATATGTCTATATGTCTATATGTCTATATGTATATATGTCTATATATGGTCCATGTATATATGTATATATGTCTATATGTCTATATGTCTATATGTGGTCCATGTCTCATGTGCATAAAGCAGTGTTGGGATAGTTATTGCTTTATATACATTCATCTTGATATCCGTGCGAAGGCTTTTATTCTTGAATACTCGTTTTCTGAGACGTCCAAAGGCGTCGCTGGCACAGCTGAGACTTTTCTTCACTTCCACATCAATATTGGCATTCACTGAGAGGTGGCTTCCAAGGTATGGGAAGTGCTGTACATTTTCCAGAACTGCGTTCTTAATTTTGAATTGGGATCTGAATGAGGTTCAAGTTCAAAGACTTCAGAAGCTTTGGGGGCCAGTTGGAACATTACTTTGGTCTTCTTGATGTTTCGCTCAAGGCCAAGAGCTTCGAAGGCTTTGGTGTAGACACTCAAGATGATCTAAAGGTCTTCCACTAAAAGGGAACGTGAGCTGAGATTAAACAGTCGTGAGACAGGTTAGTTTTACCTTACTGATGATGGGTTGTTGCAATTGAAATCATTTACATATATATATATATATATATATATATATATATATATATATATATATATATATATATATATATATATATATATATATATATATATATATATATATATATATATATATATTTTAGGGCCATCAAAGTTAATGCAATAACGCATTAACTACAAATTTCAATACTGGCACAATTTTTTTTAACGACCGATTAACGAGGACACTTCCTTTTTGACCTTTGGGCCGTGCCGGAACTTGGCATCAGTTCACTTGCTACTGATGAGCCACAAGCGAGCAGAAATGGACAAAGGAAAGTCTACCATATGGAAATATCAGCTTCAAAGCCATGGCAAGTTGTTCTCCCGACAAGAAAGGACTACTTTTCACCGTGAGAAGAGACGACATCCCTGCAGCAAACACCTGCAGCAAACACCTGCAGCAAACACCTGCTGCGCGTGTCGTTCTACAGGTGGGTGGTGCTTCACTTCCGTGTTCAGATTACAGTTAAAGTGCAGTAATAACATAACATTTACATTGTTACTGTGACTCATTTAGTAAGTAAGATGACATGAAAGCTCAACAGAATTGAAAGACGGTCGACAGGATGTCGAAAGGAGACTTTTTTTAAAATTGCAAACAGTCAATTCGATCCTGTACGGGCTTCATATTAGCTAACACACCGAGCAAAATAAACAAAAGGAAACAAACAAAGTCTGATGCTCTTTTTACCTTTTATGGCCAATTTTATGCTAAAAACGGGCACAAATTCCAGCAAGTATTTCCTCTGTGCACACACGTCTGCCTTCGTGCTTCACTCTTAAATACACACACATTATGACGCTTTTTTATGCCACACAGCAGAGCGTTGTAAAACACTTTAGTTTGCAGTGATTAAAGCAACTTATCACAGACTGAACATAACTTGAACTATTTCCACTTTATACCCCGCTCCCCCTCTTTAGACTGTGACCACAATGCAATATGAAGTAGAAACCATAAAACATTGAATATTTAGAGTACGACTTATCCAGGGTGTACATCGCCTTCCGCCCGAATGCAGCTGAGATAGGCTCCAGCACCCCCCTGCGACCCCGAAAGGGACAAGCGGTAGAAAATGGATGGATGGATGGATATTTAGAGTATGTGAAAGTTCAACTCCTACCTTGTTTACGTCCCTGACGACTTCCTTAAAGTGTTATAATGAATCAGAAATGCGCCAAACATGGGGAAGTGTGGCGAGAGTGTTCTGCAAATACTACCCAACATGCACTCTAATGGATTTATATAAAGGTCATTTTAAATTATATATACGTGTTTTATAATGTCCACAGAGTTCAATGAGCAGGATGTTTCAACCATGTGCTGTATTTGTTAGTTATAGTTCATTTACATCATGCGTGAGCAGGCCTGGCCCTAACCAATCTGGCACCCTAGGCAAGATTTTAGGTGGCGCCCCCCCACATCGGCAGTGAAGTGTATATACTCACAAGAAACCGAATAGCTTTGTCTTTGACCTTTTTTTTACTTAAAGAAAGCAAATTAACATATTATATGAGAATGTTATCTTATGATTATCTTCAACCGAATCACAGCAGTGCTCAAATTAAAAAACAGAATTACCTCTCATGTGATATTGCTTAATTAACATTAATGATGTGCACTTTAACAACTAGGCTTACAACTATACTTAATATATAAAGGGGTGGAAAAGTGACTATTACCTGCAGGGAAAACATTAGCTAACCAGAAAGCAATAACAATGTAAACAAAAAACACCTGCTTAAAAGATCTAATACAAATGTCCCTGAGGAATTTAAGGTGGGAGTACTGTAATTACCTAACGTTACATTATTATTTTCCATAACAATTTAGCCCCCTCCACAATATTAACCCGACGTTAAAACAGTATTTATTGATTAGCAATTGCCGAATCATGTAACATTAGCTTAATGCTAAAAAGCCAGGTTACTATCACATTCTGTAACAGACAAATAATTTCATGTAGGCTAACGTCACCTACCTGCTACCTCTGTCTTTTTCTCGTTTCTCCTCTTCTTTTTTCTTTTTTCTTCCCTGGGCACCTGACAGTTTTGGCCGTTTTGACATCTTGTGTTGATTTTTTTATGTGGTAAGAGTCATGATACGGGAAGGGAGGGGGCGCACCGTACGGGGGAATGGGGGGGCATAATGTTGTAACAAATAATATTTGCATTAAATAGGCTTTACTTTGCATTTTAATTAACGTGGGATTATTTTTTGTATTTTGAAATAATAGTACCAACTTTTTTTTTTTTCTCCAACATTTGTGGCACTAGCGTGGCGCCCCCTGATGGACGGCGTCCTTAGCATTTGCCTATACGGCCTATGCCACGGGCCGGCCCTGTGCGTGAGGAAAGTTGTTTGGATTGTGTCATACAGTCTATGTTGATACTGACAGCACCCCAGAATGTTACATTTAAATGTAACATTAAATTAAAATGTAACGTAAATTTTTAAAAAAAAATAAAAAGAATGGTCCGTTGGATAAAAAGTATGGCCATTTGTAACGTTTGGAAGCAGCGCTAAAGTAGCGGCAGCACAAATAATCTCAGCACTCACCTGTTGTGTTGCATGGAGGCACCGGCGATGAGGGAGCTAAGGATGCTAATGCTAGCAGACCTACCAACTGACTTGAAAGACTTCCAGCCCCAACTTAGCCACAACTCTGCGAGGTAATGTCATCAACTACTACACTGTTCATTCGGGATGTATACCAAGTACCGGTATGTTTTAGTACTGGTTTCTAATTGGGTCGGTGAAGATTCCGGACTAATGATACTGCTAGTGGTGTTTTTTTTCTCCTGCTGATGGTGGTAGTAATGACACGCTGTCACATCCAGCATACCCATAGCCAATAATCAAAAATAAGAAGCAACACCACACAAAAGTGTGTAACACAACAAAGAATCCTGAAAAGTTTCACGTGATTGGCACTTCAAGGAGGAACTGCACTTGTTTTGGAATGTTGCCTATCGTTCACAATCATTATGAAAGACATGGATGTATGTTTTTAATGCATTTGAAATAGTAAATCATTTAAGTATTTGAGCTTCTACACTAAAGCTGCTGTTCAGTTTACGTGGTGGCACTTAATTGTACCTTGCACTTGTGTCACTGAGGTGTTATGACGCCTCTACTTGATGCACAGCTTGCTTTTACTCTCTATTTCATTGCTGCTACATGAACAAACAACAGTAAATACCTGGTAGCTTTTCCAAAAGTGTTTTGTTTACATCTTCTTTTCTTTTACTTTATGGATTGCGATGCCTTAAAATGGATAGGTCTACTATTTGCCAATAATGACTGCAAGCACCGCCTGTTTCGTATGCGTCTATTTCAAAAATAAACACATGACATTGTTCTGACATGCTACAAGATACATTTCATTTTTGGTTGACCATGCAAAGCTTCCATCTGCATTGAATCGTATTGAATGATAATGTTTTGAAAAGTATTGTTAGTGAATGGTATCGTAACTGTCAGGACTGGGTCTATGGCGTGGTTTGTTCTCCCAGAAGGCAATGGAAAATTGGCGCGTGCAAGACGTGAATTTAAATACATTTTTAATTCTAACTCAAAAAAAGTACAAACAAAAGGCGCTCACAGCGGAGATAACAAACTTGGCAATAAACACAAAACTTGCACAATGGCAGAAACTATGATCAATGAAACAAAAACACTAACTGTAGCATTAATAAACAAAAAACGTACTTTGACAAGAAAAGGGCATGGATCGTAATGGTGTGTAGAGAGTGTGTCAAGAGTGATGTTGCCAGGATGAACAACAGAAACAGAAAAGCTTATATAGTGACATGATCAGTGAAAACAGGTGTGTGACTCTAACCGTGAACAGGTGCGTGACATGACAATGTGAACCAGGTGAAACTAATGGTTGCTATGGTGACAAATAAAAGTGCACAAAAAGTCCAAAACCAAATCCGAACATGACTAAAACAAAACATAATCACAGACATGACAGTAACCCATGTATCGGTATATAGGTAGAGATGCCTACCACTATTAAATGCAAAACACTAAATGTTAAAAGCACATCAAACATTGATTGATTGAGAAGTTTATTGACATGTTAAAGAATGTAATCCATGTAATGCTTTAAAAAGGCAAATGGATGTCACAAAAAGCCAAAAGGCTTGTTTCCATTGTGCTCCATTAAATATTAAATATTGTTTCCATTGTGCTCCATTAAATATTAAATATTGTTTCCATTGTGCTCCATTAAATATTAAATATTGTTTCCATTGTGCTCCATTAAATATTAAATATTGTTTCCATTGTGCTCCTTTAAATGTTAAATATTGTTTCCATTGTGCTCCATTAAATATTAAATATTGTTTCCATTGTGCTCCTTTAAATGTTAAATATTGTTTCCATTGTGCTCCATTAAATATTAAATATTGTTTCCATTGTGCTCCTTTAAATATTAAATATTGTTTCCATTGTGCTCCTTTAAATATTAAATATTGTTTCCATTGTGCTCCTTTAAATATTAAATATTGTTTCCATTGTGCTCCATTAAATATTAAATATTGTTTCCATTGTGCTCCATTAAATATTAAATATTGTTTCCATTGTGCTCCTTTAAATATTAAATATTGTTTCCATTGTGCTCCTTTAAATATTAAATATTGTTTCCATTGTGCTCCATTAAATATTAAATATTGTTTCCATTGTGCTCCTTTAAATGTTAAATATTGTTTCCATTGTGCTCCATTAAATATTAAATATTGTTTCCATTGTGCTCCTTTAAATGTTAAATATTGTTTCCATTGTGCTCCATTAAATATTAAATATTGTTTCCATTGTGCTCCTTTAAATATTAAATATTGTTTCCATTGTGCTCCATTAAATATTAAATATTGTTTCCATTGTGCTCCTTTAAATATTAAATATTGTTTCCATTGTGCTCCTTTAAATATTAAATATTGTTTCCATTGTGCTCCATTAAATATTAAATATTGTTTCCATTGTGCTCCATTAAATATTAAATATTGTTTCCATTGTGCTCCTTTAAATATTAAATATTGTTTCCATTGTGCTCCATTAAATATTAAATATTGTTTCCATTGTGCTCCTTTAAATATTAAATATTGTTTCCATTGTGCTCCTTTAAATATTAAATATTGTTTCCATTGTGCTCCATTAAATATTAAATATTGTTTCCATTGTGCTCCATTAAATATTAAATATTGTTTCCATTGTGCTCCTTTAAATATTAAATATTGTTTCCATTGTGCTCCTTTAAATATTAAATATTGTTTCCATTGTGCTCCTTTAAATATTAAATATTGTTTCCATTGTGCTCCATTAAATATTAAATATTGTTTCCATTGTGCTCCTTTAAATGTTAAATATTGTTTCCATTGTGCTCCATTAAATATTAAATATTGTTTCCATTGTGCTCCTTTAAATGTTAAATATTGTTTCCATTGTGCTCCATTAAATATTAAATATTGTTTCCATTGTGCTCCTTTAAATATTAAATATTGTTTCCATTGTGCTCCATTAAATATTAAATATTGTTTCCATTGTGCTCCTTTAAATATTAAATATTGTTTCCATTGTGCTCCTTTAAATATTAAATATTGTTTCCATTGTGCTCCATTAAATATTAAATATTGTTTCCATTGTGCTCCATTAAATATTAAATATTGTTTCCATTGTGCTCCTTTAAATATTAAATATTGTTTCCATTGTGCTCCATTAAATATTAAATATTGTTTCCATTGTGCTCCTTTAAATATTAAATATTGTTTCCATTGTGCTCCTTTAAATATTAAATATTGTTTCCATTGTGCTCCTTTAAATATTAAATATTGTTTCCATTGTGCTCCATTAAATATTAAATATTGTTTCCATTGTGCTCCTTTAAATGTTAAATATTGTTTCCATTGTGCTCCATTAAATATTAAATATTGTTTCCATTGTGCTCCTTTAAATATTAAATATTGTTTCCATTGTGCTCCATTAAATATTAAATATTGTTTCCATTGTGCTCCTTTAAATATTAAATATTGTTTCCATTGTGCTCCTTTAAATATTAAATATTGTTTCCATTGTGCTCCATTAAATATTAAATATTGTTTCCATTGTGCTCCTTTAAATATTAAATATTGTTTCCATTGTGCTCCTTTAAATATTAAATATTGTTTCCATTGTGCTCCATTAAATATTAAATATTGTTTCCATTGTGCTCCTTTAAATATTAAATATTGTTTCCATTGTGCTCCATTAAATATTAAATATTGTTTCCATTGTGCTCCTTTAAATATTAAATATTGTTTCCATTGTGCTCCTTTAAATATTAAATATTGTTTCCATTGTGCTCCATTAAATACAAAATAGACCTTCAACGAAGTGATCACTGCAAACTTCCTCTGCTCCCTTGTGCTGAAGTGCCACGCACTTTTAATTCATCGCCAGTGCGCCTTATAATCCGATGTGCCCTATAGTCCGTAAAATACTACAGTACACTACCTCTTGCCCAAAGCACCCGTGACCATGGACAGAGTAACCAGTAGAAACCCACTACAGCATGAAATACTCTTACACTATTATTACAGTCGGTGTACAACTCCGATAAATGATGACAACTTATTTGAAGGCTCCAAAGAGCAGATGTGCCTCCCTCTGCACGATCCTGAGCAGCGTAGCACCTCAACAAGATGTATGCACCTCAACAAGATGTATGCACCTCAACAAGATGTATGCACCTCAACAAGATGTATGCCTGGTCCTAAATGGCGGCCTGACATTGACGCACTGACTCATGTTGGCGTGCTATTCCTGTATGCCTAGCGGCACATCCAGATCCAGCCTCTTCTTCTTGCATTGGTCATTTATTTTTATAACCTCTTTTTCTTCTCCAGTCTGCCAAGCTGATGTGTTCTACAGTGACACTTCTCTACCTCTATGGTGACACTTCTCTACCTCTATGGTGACTCTATGGTGACACTTCTCTACCTCTATGGTGACTCTATGGTGACACTTCTCTACCTCTACAATGACACTTCTCTACCTCTATGGTGACTCTATGGTGACACTTCTCTACCTCTCATGTGTTCTACGGTGACACTTCTCTACCTCTACAATGACACTTCTCTACCTCTATGGTGACACTTCTCTACCTCTATGGTGACACTTCTCTACCTCTACAATGACACTTCTCTACCTCTATGGTGACTCTATGGTGACACTTCTCTACCTCTCATGTGTTCTACGGTGACACTTCTCTACCTCTACAATGACACTTCTCTACCTCTATGGTGACACTTCTCTACCTCTATGGTGACACTTCTCTACCTCTACAATGACACTTCTCTACCTCTATGGTGACTCTATGGTGACACTTCTCTACCTCTCATGTGTTCTACGGTGACACTTCTCTACCTCTACAATGACACTTCTCTACCTCTATGGTGACACTTCTCTACCTCTATGGTGACACTTCTCTACCTCTATGGTGACACTTCTCTACCTCTACAATGACACTTCTCTACCTCTATGGTGACTCTATGGTGACACTTCTCTACCTCTCATGTGTTCTACGGTGACACTTCTCTACCTCTACAATGACACTTCTCTACCTCTATGGTGACACTTCTCTACCTCTATGGTGACACTTCTCTACCTCTACAATGACACTTCTCTACCTCTACGGTGACTCTATGGTGACACTTCTCTACCTCTACGGTGACACTTCTCTACCTCTATGGTGACACTTCTCTACCTCTATGGTGACTCTATGGTGACACTTCTCTACCTTTATGGTGACACTTCTCTACCTCTATGGTGACACTTCTCTACCTCTATGGTGACTCTATGGTGACACTTCTCTACCTCTATGGTGACTCTATGGTGACACTTCTCTACCTCTATGGTGACACTTCTCTACCTCTATGGTGACACTTCTCTACCTCTATGGTGACTCTATGGTGACACTTCTCTACCTCTATGGTGACTCTATGGTGACACTTCTCTACCTCTCATGTGTTCTATGGTGACACTTCTCTACCTCTATGGTGACTCTATGGTGACACTTCTCTACCTCTATGGTGACTCTATGGTGACACTTCTCTACCTCTCATGTGTTCTATGGTGACACTTCTCTACCTCTATGGTGACTCTATGGTGACACTTCTCTACCTCTATGGTGACTCTATGGTGACACTTCTCTACCTCTATGGTGACTCTATGGTGACACTTCTCTACCTCTATGGTGACTCTATGGTGACACTTCTCTACCTCTCATGTGATATCAGCCTCCCTGGACAAAAAGGTGGGCTCAGTGACAAAAACATTCCGTGTGCATAATCAGTCTTGTGTCCCACCTTGGTCTTGTAAGAGCGGGTGTTGATGCAGTTAGCTGCCAGTTAGCTGCCAGGTAGCTGCCAGTTAGCTGCCAGTTAGCTGCCAGGTAGCTGCCAGGTAGCTGCCAGTTAGCTGCCAGTTAGCTGCCAGGTAGCACTGAGACAATTAGCCACCTGCTGTGAAATCAGCTATAACATCCCAGTCGCTCTGACATTGGCAGAATCCCTCCCAGACACAAATAGACAGATCCATCCATGTTCATGAACTCTGTGTGAACATTAGCGGATCCTGATTGACTGATCAGGCTTCTCACCAAGCGTTACTAATTTCTTCATCTCCTTAATGAATATTATTGGCAGGATTACATTAACCCGCCACTCCAGCGGTTTAATGACTACCGCAACGCTCGGTGCTCACATCCCGCACTGCTCACTCCGACACCATCGATACGGTCAACTTCTCTTGTACTGTTGGATATCATCAGCTTGGGTGAGTGTGAATGAGAGGCATGCAGCTGATGATGTAACCCGGGCAGAGCTGCTGTCAATCATTCATAGGTGATAAGCAGCTGAGGAGAAGTCCAACTAGAAAACAAGTGATTTGCTGGATTATAAAAGGAAAGGCTTCATTTCCCGCCTGAGTGCAGCAAACATTCCGTGATTTGCGGTGGTGTCTCTGTCCGTGCTGAGGTGCTCACATACTTCTCATTGTCAACACTACACAACTTGTATTTACGGGTGTGTCAGCAGGGTGTGTTGGCAAATGTAACATTGACTGTCTTCTCTTAAAGAATATGCAACTATCTCACTACAACTATCTCACTACAACTATCTCACTACTCAACCACGCAGTACCAGGCGGGCGGACCCAGCTAAGTGTTGATAGTACTGATAACTCTTTCAGTATTGGATTTGTTCTGTTCTCTTCTATTGCATGTTTATTTCATACAAATATATCTGTCTTGGCTTGTTCATGGGGATGTATACTGTGTACCTGTAGTTTTTGGTACCGGTTCCTAATTTGAATTAGATTTTTATTCAGGATCCCCATTAGCTGGTTGCAACCCACTAGTCTTCCTGAGGTCCACAAACTCAATACAATTACAAGTAAAAGCATATAATTATAACTACACAATACAGAAACAAATACAAATCACCAACAAGCAAAACATTTACAGTCTCAGAATATTAATTACCATATACATATAATTACTTAGAATGGTATATTATTGATTTATTATTCATTTATTCACTGTTCTGTTACAGACAACACGCAAATGGGATGAAATTGCCTTGGCGTCTTCCTACTCCTTTTCGGACATGCTGTAATGAAACAACTGGAAATATGTGTTGCATTACATTATATCGTATGCATGTTACACATAAACTGAAACTGAACTGAACTGAACTGAACTGAACTGGCAGAAAAATGGCATTTTCCAATTTAAATAGCCCATAGCCCCGCCCACTAGCTGGGAGCAATTTGACGGGGGGGATTAAGAATACCGTTCTTTTGTAAAATACACCATAAATAAAAATCTCATGTCTAAAAGTATTCACATAGTACTTTTGCATTTGTAGAGCAGCCATTGTTGTATGCAGTGTATTCAGGCTTGGATAACATCACTTTAAATGTCCAGTATCCTTCTGGAACACCCAGCTTTTCACAACCATGGTTCGGCCCAAATGAGGCCTAATCAGTGAAGGCAGGTGTGTTCACCTGTAGAAAGCCCTCAGCCCCACCCTCTCTCTCTTAGCCACCTGTTCAGAGCCATGGTGAGTGGCAGCTTATATTTTCTTTGTTCAGCGCATGCTTCTCACTGACTAACAAGATGCTTTTCACTGACTAACAAGATGCTTTTCACTGACTAACAAGATGCTTCTCACTGACTAACAAGATGCTTTTCACTGACTAACAAGATGCTTTTCACTGACTAACAAGATGCTTTTCACTGACTAACAAGATGCTTTTCACTGACTAACAAGATGCTTTTCACTGACTAACAAGATGCTTTTCACTGACTAACAAGATGCTTTTCACTGACTAACAAGATGATTTTCACTGACTAACAAGATGCTTCTCACTGACTAACAAGATGCTTCTCACTGACTAACAAGATGCTTCTCACTGACTAACAAGATGCTTTTCACTGACTAACAAGATGCTTTTCACTGACTAACAAGATGCTTTTCACTGACTAACAAGATGCTTTTCACTGACTAACAAGATGCTTTTCACTGACTAACAAGATGCTTTTCACTGACTAACAAGATGCTTCTCACTGACTAACAAGATGCTTTTCACTGACTAACAAGATGATTTTCACTGACTAACAAGATGCTTTTCACTGACTAACAAGATGCTTTTCACTGACTAACAAGATGATTTTCACTGACTAACAAGATGCTTTTCACTGACTAACAAGATGCTTTTCACTGACTAACAAGATGCTTTTCACTGACTAACAAGATGCTTTTCACTGACTAACAAGATGCTTCTCACTGACTAACAAGATGCTTTTCACTGACTAACAAGATGATTTTCACTGACTAACAAGATGATTTTCACTGACTAACAAGATGCTTTTCACTGACTAACAAGATGCTTTTCACTGACTAACAAGATGCTTTTCACTGACTAACAAGATGCTTTTCACTGACTAACAAGATGCTTCTCACTGACTAACAAGATGCTTCTCACTGACTAACAAGATGCTTTTCACTGACTAACAAGATGCTTCTCACTGACTAACAAGATGCTTTTCACTGACTAACAAGATGATTTTCACTGACTAACAAGATGCTTTTCACTGACTAACAAGATGCTTTTCACTGACTAACAAGATGCTTCTCACTGACTAACAAGATGCTTTTCACTGACTAACAAGATGCTTTTCACTGACTAACAAGATGCTTCTCACTGACTAACAAGATGCTTTTCACTGACTAACAAGATGATTTTCACTGACTAACAAGATGCTTTTCACTGACTAACAAGATGCTTTTCACTGACTAACAAGATGATTTTCACTGACTAACAAGATGCTTTTCACTGACTAACAAGATGCTTTTCACTGACTAACAAGATGCTTTTCACTGACTAACAAGATGCTTTTCACTGACTAACAAGATGCTTCTCACTGACTAACAAGATGCTTTTCACTGACTAACAAGATGATTTTCACTGACTAACAAGATGCTTTTCACTGACTAACAAGATGCTTTTCACTGACTAACAAGATGCTTTTCACTGACTAACAAGATGCTTCTCACTGACTAACAAGATGCTTCTCACTGACTAACAAGATGCTTTTCACTGACTAACAAGATGATTTTCACTGACTAACAAGATGCTTTTCACTGACTAACAAGATGCTTTTCACTGACTAACAAGATGATTTTCACTGACTAACAAGATGCTTTTCACTGACTAACAAGATGCTTTTCACTGACTAACAAGATGCTTTTCACTGACTAACAAGATGCTTTTCACTGACTAACAAGATGCTTCTCACTGACTAACAAGATGCTTTTCACTGACTAACAAGATGATTTTCACTGACTAACAAGATGCTTTTCACTGACTAACAAGATGCTTTTCACTGACTAACAAGATGCTTTTCACTGACTAACAAGATGCTTCTCACTGACTAACAAGATGCTTCTCACTGACTAACAAGATGCTTTTCACTGACTAACAAGATGCTTCTCACTGACTAACAAGATGCTTTTCACTGACTAACAAGATGCTTTTCACTGACTAACAAGATGAAATGTTTGCCCATGTTGAGCTTCCTAACAAATGTGCACACTTTGAGAGGAAGTTTAAGGGCAAACGGTGACAGTGTTGGGTCAAACTGTCACATTGTACAAGTTAATGATGTTCATATCTCTGCATGACAATGTTTTAACCTTCTCTATTTGTTATTAAAATGTAATATTCAGCCTGCTAAACATTCTGTAATTGCGGACGATCAATCAGAACAGGTTATAAAATAATATACACTTGTTTGATTTATTTCAATCTGCCAGAAAACATTTATTTAGGTAGAATAATCAAAGATTATATTTGGCAAAGCATGATCGCAATGTAAGACGATTTTTCACTTACATTACACAAGACCTAATATTGTTCACAAATCTGTCTTAATCTGTGTTAGTGAGCGTTTCTCCTTTGCCAAGATAATCCATCCCACCTCCCAGGTGTGGCATATCAAGATGCTGATTAAACAGCAGGATTATTGCACATAATCAGATTTCCAATGAAGGAAAACTGCACATGTGCCTATTTTTGTGGCAGCCTAAGGCACACCTGTGCAATAATCCTGCTGTTTAATCAGCATCTTGATATGCCACACCTGGGAGGTGGGATGGATTATCTTGTGTTGCGTCGACCAGCATTCCTCCAATGGGGAATTCAAATTGCTAGTCTCTCCCAGATTATTTTCATTTTTCATTTTTATTTATCTCCTTCATTGATGTGCATCTTTGATAGACAATTATAACACAATTATTCAGTTACACCGTTACACACCAATGCCTGAGAAGGAGCAGGATGAAGAAAAATCTTATATTTTAATCTTATATATTTTTATGGCAATAAGCTGATGTTTAACTTCTTACCCACGGGAAAAACGTTAAAACTATGGAATGTGTCAGAGTCGGATGATTGTCGATTTTGTTCCAAGGAGTCTGTATCCACCCTCACTCACCCCCTTCTGTTTCTGAAAAAAGGACTGTGTTAGTCATACTATCACTTTTAGAAACATCTAAGAAAAAGGTCAGCTAATAGTCAAGTAGCGGAGGGCAGGTCATGTTTGAGGTCAATGATTGTCTCTTCAGCCTCTATGGTCCACTGGGGGGTGGTGTTAGGGTAGGGGACCCCTTAGCAATATAAATATGCTTATATTTATATTGTCACCAATGCTAGAAAAATACTACCTTTATGGCGGATGCTTTAGCAATAGTATTTTGAAATTTTACCACACCTGGTGGCCCCAATAATTCATTAAGTCAAGGTCATGTTGTAGAAAGTTGAATGATGCAGACACGTTTGTTACTGAATACTTTCTATCAGACTTCTGTCTTGACGACTATGTGTATGTAATGAGCAACTATAATTATTTGATATGCTTAAATGTGTAATGTGTCGTTTTAGCTCAGCTGTTGTGTAGCTGCTAGCTCCTCGTAGCCTACAGGTGTCTAAAGTGCAGCCCATAGTTATGTGTTTAACAAAACCATGGGTTAAACCTAAACAATTGAAAATGTGGTATTTGGGTGTCGGTGTAATGTTTGGCAGCTACGCCGTGTCTTATCATTGGACCTACGTTCTTTGGTTTTGTAGGCGAGACAGAGAGCAAGGGAACAATGTGGGACACTATTGTGTCCATCTTATACCATGCTAGCTGTTGCAAAGATAGGTCAACATGAGCAGCCACACCTTGAGTTCCAACATATATAAATAATCATAACATATGGCGAGTCGGGTGGCAGAACACACGGAAGCATCTCAGTCAGTCAGGATTTTCACTGTTAGAGCAGTTGGATGTCAGCCATTCCTGTTGTTTCAGGCTGTGGTATGAGCTCATGGAGGAGTCTTGGTAGTGGTGTCGCAGCTTGGTGGTTCAGCCGTCAGGTAACACCAGGAATGTTCCTTCTTTGCGATTTGAATGTCAGGGTACAGTCTGTAAAGGAGGTCCAGCAATCTGAACCGGAAGTGGTTTGGTGACAGGTAACCTTCTTGTGACCCCAGCGAAGCCTTCGACCTTTAAAGAGGAAGCACACAGTTTGTTTGGTACCTCTGCATTCAGAATCGAATGGGTGGCTGATAAAATTGTCCGTTGACACTCATGTCCAGCAGGGGTCCTTTCGGTACTTCCTGCTGAGGCTCCTGATGTGGGCGTCCTCTTACACGCCTTTGTGTTCGTTTGTTGGCACGACGGAACCTTTCCTCTTCGGAAATGTTCGGACAGTCACGACTCCAGTGACCAGGCTGGTCACAGCCGAAACAGTGTCTACCCCAGACCGGCTTTGAAGCATTGTGTTGTCCACCACCCGAGTCCAACCGCACGTCTGTTGAGGATTCTTTCCTCCACCTGTTGGAACTCAAAAGCAAGGTCACCCACTGCTGAATATACCCTAGCTGATCTTTGACTTTTTGGTTCTTTTAATCAATCAATCAATCAATCAATGTTTATTTATATAGCTGTACAAGCCACAACGACATCCTCGGTACAGAGCCCACACCTTGTATCTTCAGCGATCTGTAATTTAAGTAGTCGTTTCCTTGTTGCTCTGTCATTAGCCCTATCTTGCATGGGATGAATAAAATGTCCTGCCATATATTGTTTTTGGCACCGTGTATATCAGGGTTAACTTAATCCAAAGTGTTTGGCCAAAGGTTCCCTCCCGGAGGTACAGGTGGGAAAGCAAGGTCAACAATGGCTTGCATGTATGCATCGGCAAGAGACTTATATTGTAGTATGTCCAAAGTGTTAATGTCATGTGTCAAAAATGTCTGCCGGAGAAAATGGTCAGACGTGTACAAGGGGTTAATTTTTGGAG
>NC_084736.1:84990916-85100916 GCF_033978785.1 Entelurus aequoreus
ATAAAAAATATGGTAATGTTCAACCCGATGAAGTGAATTTGATCACTGGCTTATGCAGTTCAGGGTCATGGGTAGCTGGAGCCTATCCCAGCTGACTTTAGAACACATTTCAAACCCCGAGCCCTTGAATAGGACAAATGCCGAAAAACCAGCAAACTGTCTTTTTGTTTTGTTGAGCCGACTGAAAACTAAATATTGCATTTATTACTCACCGGCTGTTGGATTGTAACGTGCATCTCATTACACCATTTGAAGGCGTTGTAATCGCCATGTAAAATGGCTAATGCTATAATCTTTAGCATATCTATGGCAAATCCAGAGAATTGTGAAAAGTTGCGACTTACTGTACTTTCTAGTGCCGTTTTCTTGCTTTGTTGGGATAGAAAATTGTAGCATCAGCGAGGGTTAGTTTGGCTCTGAGTGCTTGTTTACCAGCCGGCGCCGAGTCGCATGCAACTAAAGTAGTGAAATGTGGCACCGTTTGATTTGACAAAAGCTGTCAAGTTGTCATGTTGTGTAAATGCTCAATAAAAAGAGAATACAACAAATCCTTCTCAACTTATATTCAATTGAATAGACTGCAAAGACAAGATATTTAACATTCAAACTGGGAAACTTTGTTATTTATTGCAAATAATCATGAACTTAGAATGTAATGGCAGCAGCACATTGCAAAAAAAGGCATTTTTACCACTGTGTTACATGGCCTTTCCTTTTAACAACACTTATTTTTTAAGCTTTTCAGGTGGAATTCTTTCCCATTCCTGCTTGATGTACAGCTTAAGTTGTTCAACAGTCTCCCTTCTCATATTTTAGACGCCACACATTTTCAATGTCTGGACTACAGGCAGGCCAGTCTAGTACCCGCACTCTTTTACTATGAAGCCACGTTGTTGTAACACCTGGCTTGGCATTGTCTTGCTGAAATAAGCAGGGGCGTCCATGAAAACGTATGTAAAGCTGTATGTACCTTTCAGCATTAATGGTGCCTTCACAGATGTGTAAGTTACCCACGTCTTGGCCACTAATACACCCCCATACCATCACACATGCTGCCTTTTACACTTTGGGTCTACAACAGTCCGGATGGTTCTCCGGAGGACACCACGTCCACAGTTTCCAAAAACAATGTGAAATGTGGACTCGTCAACACACAAAACACTTTTCCACTTAGCATCAGTCCATCTTAGATGAGCTCAGGCCAGCGAAGTCGGCTGCGTTTCTGGGTGTTGTTGATAAATGGCTTTGGCTTTGCATAGTAGAGTTTTAACTTGCACTTACAGATGTAGCGACCAACTGTAGTTACTGACAGTGGTTTTCCAAAGTGTTCCTGAGCCCATGTGGTGATATCCTTTACACACTGATGTCACTTTTTGATGCAGTACCGCCTGAAGGATCGAAGGTCATGGGCATTCAATGTTGGTTTTCAGCCTTGCCGCTTACGTGCAGTGATTTCTCCAGATTCTCTGAACCTTTTGATGATATTACGGAGCGTAGATGGTGAAATCCCTAAATTCCTTGTTGAGAAATGTTGTTGTTCAACAATTTGCTCAGGCATTTGTTGACAAAGTGGTGACCCTCGCCCCCGTCCTTGTTTGTGAATGACTGGAAGCTGCTTTTATAGCCAATCATGGCACCCACCTGTTCCCAATTAGCCTGTTCACCTGTGGGATGTTCCAAATAAGTCTTTGATGAGCATTCCTCAACTTTCTCACTCTTTTTTGCCACTTGTGCCAGCTTTTTTTAAACATTTTGCAGCCATCAAATTCCAAATGAGCTAATATTTGCAAAAAACAACAAAGTTTCTCAGTGTGAACATGAAATATCTTGTCTTTGCAGTCTATTCTATTGAATATAAGTTGAAAAGGATTTGTTGTATTCTCTTTTTATTTACCATTTACACAACGTGACAACTTGACTGCTTTTGTAGTTTGTACACGAATATGTACCTCGTAGTACTGACGGAATTTTGGCGGTTCCCTTAAAAGTACTAAATCCAGAAGTCATCCGTAGACTTCTGTCTTTTAACATTTAAGAATGTTATAAAAAGTATTTGACAATGTCATAGAGCAATCAAAGTTGTACATTTATGTATTTAGCAAAGACTAATTTGGGCAGAGCGCTCAAGGACATCTTTCAGGTCTGGTGCTCATAGTAGACCAGCTAACTTGCAGGATATCCCTCATGCAGTTGTTGTTGTTTGCATTTGCAACTTATTACTTTGCATTTGTTTTTCGTGCTGCAGCGTTGAGATTGCAGCATTTTTTATATTGTTTCTATTGATTGTGGATCATGTTAGTGCTTGGAGTGTTGCTCCATGAGCATCTCAGTGGGTGTACTTATTATTCATGCATATTACCAATGCAGGCAACAACTGAATATTATCAACATACTACCAATGCAGTGAATATTATCAACATATTACCAATGCAGTGAATATTATCAACATATTACCAATGCAGGCAGCAAGTGAATATTATCAACATATTACCAATGCAGTGAATATTATCAACATATTACCAATGCAGGCAGCAAGTGAATATTATCAACATATTACCAATGCAAGCAACAAGTGAATATTATCAACATATTACCAATGCAGTGAATATTATCAACATATTACCAATGCAGGCAACAACTGAATATTATCAACATACTACCAATGCAGTGAATATTATCAACATATTACCAATGCAGTGAATATTATCAACATATTACCAATGCAGGCAGCAAGTGAATATTATCAACATATTACCAATGCAGTGAATATTATCAACATATTACCAATGCAGGCAGCAAGTGAATATTATCAACATATTACCAATGCAAGCAACAAGTGAATATTATCAACATATTACCAATGCAGTGAATATTATCAACATATTACCAATGCAGGCAACAAGTGAATATTATCAACATATTACCAATGCAGGCAACAAGTGAATATTATCAACATATTACCAATGCAGTGAATATTATCAACATATTACCAATGCAGGCAACAAGTGAATATTATCAACATATTACCAATGCAGGCAACAAGTGAATATTATCAACATATTACCAATGCAGTGAATATTATCAACATATTACCAATGCAGGCAACAACTGGATATTATCAACATATTACCAATGCAGTGAATATTATCAACATATTACCAATGCAGGCAACAAGTGAATATTATCAACATATTACCAATGCAGGCAACAAGTGAATATTATCAACATATTACCAATGCAGGCAACAAGTGAATATTATCAACATATTACTAATGCAGACAACAAGTGAATATTATCAACATACTACCAATGCAGACAACAAGTGAATATTATCAACATATTACCAATGCAGTGAATATTATCAACATACTACCAATGCAGGCAACAAGTGAATATTATCAACATATTACCAATGCAGTGAATATTATCAACATATTACCAATGCAGACAACAAGTGAATATTATCAACATATTACCAATGCAGGCAACAAGTGAATATTATCAACATATTACCAATGCAGTTAATATTATCAACATATTACCAATGCAGTGAATATTATCAACATATTACCAATGCAGTGAATATTATCAACATATTACCAATGCAGGCAACAAGTGAATATTATCAACATATTACCAATGCAGTGAATATTATCAACATATTACCAATGCAGACAACAAGTGAATATTATCAACATATTACCAATGCAGTGAATAGTATCAACATATTACCAATACAGGCAACAAGTGAATATTATCAACATATTACCAATGCAGTGAATATTATCAACATATTACCAATGCAGTGAATATTATCAACATATTACCAAAGCAGTGAATATTATCAACATATTACCAATGCAGGCAACAACTGAATATTATCAACATATTACCAATGCAGTGAACATTATCAACATATTACCAATGCAGTGAATAGTATCAACATATTACCAATGCAGGCAACAACTGAATATTATCAACATATTACCAATGCAGTGAATATTATCAACATATTACCAATGCAGACAACAAGTGAATATTATCAACATATTACCAATGCAGTGAATATTATCAACATATTACCAATGCAGGCAACAAGTGAATATTATCAACATATTACCAATGCAGTGAATATTATCAACATATTACCAATGCAGACAACAAGTGAATATTATCAACATATTACCAATGCAGTGAATATTATCAACATATTACCAATGCAGGCAACAAGTGAATATTATCAACATATTACCAATGCAGTGAATATTATCAACATATTACCAATGCAGACAACAAGTGAATATTATCAACATATTACCAATGCAGGCAACAAGTGAATATTATCAACATATTACCAATGCAGTGAATATTATCAACATATTACCAATGCAGACAACAAGTGAATATTATCAACATATTACCAATGCAGTGAATATTATCAACATATTACCAATGCAGTGAATATTATCAACATATTACCAATGCAGTGAATATTATCAACATATTACCAATGCAGGCAACAAGTGAATATTATCAACATATTACCAATGCAGTGAATATTATCAACATATTACCAATGCAGACAACAAGTGAATATTATCAACATATTACCAATGCAGGCAACAAGTGAATATTATCAACATATTACCAATGCAGTGAATATTATCAACATATTACCAATGCAGACAACAAGTGAATATTATCAACATATTACCAATGCAGTGAATATTATCAACATATTACCAATGCAGTGAATATTATCAACATATTACCAATGCAGTGAATATTATCAACATATTACCAATGCAGACAACAAGTGAATATTATCAACATATTACCAATGCAGTGAACATTATCAACATATTACCAATGCAGTGAATAGTATCAACATATTACCAATGCAGGCAACAACTGAATATTATCAACATATTACCAATGCAGTGAATATTATCAACATATTACCAATGCAGTGAATATTATCAACATATTACCAATGCAGACAACAACTGAATATTATCAACATATTACCAATGCAGTGAATATTATCAACATATTACCAATGCAGTGAATAGTATCAACATATTACCAATGCAGTGAATATTATCAACATATTACCAATGCAGTGAATATTATCAACATATTACCAATGCAGACAACAAGTGAATATTATCAAGTGTGTGACATGTTAGTCGCCTTCCTGCTTGTAAAGCAAATCGTCTTCCGACATTATTTTGCCCAAAGGAAGTTTCTGGAGCTGCAAACATTTGAGTGACTAATGTGAAGTTGCCTTTACCACATTTGTCACTTTCAGGCTCTAATGAATGACTCAGTGTACATTTTGTTTGTGGCGATAGCATTAAGGTGCCGTCGGAGTGTTTGTGCGAGGAGATTTAACAGCGGACGGGATTTATTAGCGCGCTCCATTAAGAAATGGAGTGAAGGTGGAAACATCTAAATGGGAGAACGAGGAGAAGATGAATGACAGTATTAGTAAGTTGAATGTGTGGTCTCTCCATAAAATGTTGTGTTGTGATTAGGATGCACGTCACAGCGTGGCTGCGGGCTTTTTAAAAGCATTCACTTGTGATTCCACACAATTGAAGTCATCACATGCTCTGATTCCAATGGAAACTGCCAGAATGAAGCCTTTAGTCTTCAGTTGCAGGAACAAGGCCAATTATTTCTCTCTTTTTAGGAGCACAGGCCCAGAGCTTGAATGCTATTAGCCGCATTTCTAATACATGTTTTTTTAGCTTTTTTGTTTTTTCACTTCTATAAATCATGGAGGAAGAATTCTGGGCGCAATATTTTGCACAAGTATAATCTTATCACCTACTTTTTACCATATTACTCCCTCTATGCAATTTTAAAATCTTTTGTTTACATATTGTGATAAATATTGACATTAGAGTATTGGTTTGGTCCATTTTAAAGATGATTCTTGTAACTATTGTTTTTAATTATACAAGCAACAAATCAAGACAAGTAATAGTAAAGTTAATAGTTTGCATAAAGATTATTCAGTATTATAAAGGAGCCCGCCAGATTCCAGCTACAAACACGAGTATTTAAGTCAGGGGTGTCCAAGTCATGTTCGATGGGGGCCACATGGAGACAAATCTACTCCCAAGTGGGCCAAACTGGTCAAATCACGGCAAGATAACTTCAAAATTGTCATGTCTGTGATCATGTTTTTGTTTGGCCATGCTCAGTTTGGGTTTTGGACTCTTTTTAGTTCCTGTTAGTGCACTCTTGTTTGTTTTGTTTCCGTGACAACTTATTAGTTTCACCTGTTTCACGTTTTGGACTCGCGCACCTGGTGCCAATCATGTCATTGTTATTTAAGCCTGTCAGTTTCTGTTGGCCGTCCTGGCGACATCACCTCTGTTACGTCTACTACCCATGATACTCATGTTTATCATAGTTCATGCTGTTCGTTCTTCTTTATTTTATGTCCATAGTTTTGCCTTTGTGCTAGTCCTTGTTTTCTTTAGCCAAGTTTGTACTTCTGCCTTGTGCGGGCTTTTTGTTCACTCTTTTTGTTCACACTTTTTGTTCACACTTTTTGTTAGTGTTAAAAATAAATCATGTCCCTACCTTCACGCCATGTCCACTCCAACTATTCTTGCATCTCGGGAAAACAAACACGCCATAGTCCACGTCGTGACAAAATAAAGACAATTTCAGATTGTTTTCTTGGTTTAAAAATAGAACAAACACATTCTGAAAAATGTACACATCATAATGTTGTTGTTTTTTATACTTACATGTTGCGGTTGATAGTATTCTATCTTTATTTGTCCTTATTTATACTTTCTGAATAAATGATGTGATAGTGTTCATCAGTCAACTCATTGGTGTTCATTTTCAATCTATCAAGATGAATAATCATTTTGCAATGCATTCATCTACCCACTGCCAATGCAGTCTGCTGAAAATGATGAAAGTGCCACTCTACATAGTCGCTGACGCTGTGGTCAAAGTTGGAATTGCCAAACATGAAATACATCCATTTAATAAAGTCAAATACAAATAAGGCAACAAGAGAAGTATCCCACACTTCTCTTTTGTAAAGTAAATGTGTACAGTGGATATAGATCATCTGCATCAACTATATGATTTGCCTGAGTGGCTGGACAAGATAATAATAATAAAGTTGGAATTGCCACAAAACACATTTTAAGATATTCAACACTGTCCTGCCATCTGGCGGCTAAAGTGGATAGTGCACCCACCATTTCGTCACGTTTCATGCGTCAGGTAAACCGAGACGAATGGGGCCATATGATCTCCACAGTAGATTTTAGGCAATGTAGTCCATCGCTGATTGTAATTATTAGATTAGATTCAGCTGGAGTACTCTCCCGGTCTCTCCTCAATTGCAATTGTTCAAGCTAACAAGATGACAAGCTAACAAGTTAAATGCTAAACGCAAACCAAATGTAATACCTAAATGCTTCACACACTAATTAAATGATAACATGAATAAGTACCCTATCAATTAGCTCTCCTTATCATTGATTAGTATCAATGATAAGGAGAGCTAATTGATAGCACACATGAAATGGAATCAGAGTCCCAGTCTCTTTAGCCTGGTGGTCGTCAATGTGCTATTTTTAAAGTACCACTGATAGTCACACCCTCTGTGTTTGAACCATCCCCTTGTACCACCCCCGGGAGGTGAGGGGAGCAGTGAGCAGCAGCGGTGGCAGTGCTCAGGAATCAATTTGGTGATTTAACCCCCAATTCCAACCCTTGATGCTGAGTTCCAAGCAGGGAGGTAATGGCTAGTCTTTGGTATGACTCGGCCAGGGTTTGAACTCACAACCTACCAATCTCAGGGCCGACACTCGAACCATAAGTCTGACCCGGCCAGGGTTCGAACTCACGACCTACCGATCTCAGGGCCGACACTCTAACCACAAGGCCACTGAGCTGTTTGTATAGACTTTAGAGTTTTTGTAAATGCTCATTTTCGACTTTATGCATATGTTTGTGTTTACGAGTCATGTTGTGTCCACACAGATGTGACACAGGCAATGCAGGTGACATCTACAGGCCCACAGACCGTCCAAAAGGCCCAAGGAGAAACTTTCCAGTTGGGGTGCACCTACACGCCCGGAGTCCAAGACACCGGTGAGTTGGACATTGAGTGGTCCAACCTCAGCCCAGACATGACGCAGAAAGACAAGCTGGTATGTGTACTATGAATAAACACACTAATGTTGTGTCTTAGCAAATAAAGAGCCAGTCGCTAGTAAAACCTGCTTTTCTCTCTTGTGATGACTCATGTTTGTGTCCCAGATCTTGGCCTACACGGGAGGCCAAATGATCAACTATGACTCCAGCCTCTCCAAAAGGCTGAGCCTGGTAGGAGACCTCAAGCAGGGGGACGCCTCCATCTCTCTGGCTGACGTCAGGCTGTCAGATACAGCCACCTACCAGTGCAAAGTCAAGAAGGGCCAGGGTGTCGACACGCGGAAAGTAACTCTCGTGGTGATGGGTGAGGAAGGATTCTTCAAACGGGTTCAACCTGTTTTGTTTGTCACCTCCTGCACCGATGGAATTTGTTTGGAAAGTTGTCTTCCAGCTCCCAACAACATTTCATTGTTTTCCCTCGCCAGTTCCCCCCTCTGTACCAAAATGTTGGGTTGACGGCAAGGAGGAGAAAGGCGGTCCTGTCTCCCTCCGTTGCAAATCATACCAGGGATCGTCGCCTCTCACGTATACTTGGACCAGAGAAAGCGGGGGTGCGATGCCACCCGTCCAGGCACTGGATATGGAAGGTAGCGGCTGAAACCTTATCATACAACAATAGACTTAATGACGTGTCCAATCTGAATGTGTTTTTTTATGAAGCGGCGCAGACCGGGGAGCTTTTGATCAAGAACCACTCAAACAGCCTAGTTGGAACTTACATGTGTGAGGCCAAAAACCCCGTTGGCAAGACGCAGTGCAGATATTCACTGAAGGCACACAACCGTGAGTAACAGACGGGCGGCATCAGCCCTCATTTTACTTTCTGAATCCTATTACATATTTGGTGTATAGCTCTAAATATACAAATCGTGACCCAGTTAAATATGTAACCACTTTGACAAAAACACAAGAGTAAATGTTGGACACGGATGAATAAGAAGTTCCAGCCTTGACAGAAGTCCATAGTTTAGGAAAAGGTTTGTACACTTTGAACACAACATAAAGTGCAATACTGTACATCAAACTAACTAAAATACCAAAGGTGATGAATCAAATTTCTGTTTAATAACAAAGCTGAACTGTCCTTCTTCTTATGCAGCAGCCACACACACACACACACACACACACACACACACACACACACACACACACACATACACTGTCACTAGGTGTGTGGTGCAATTACAGTCTGAAACCACAAACTCAACTCAAACAGCCAAGTTGCTACAATGATTTGAAATAGAAAAAAATACATCCACTTTACCTTTTTGGTTCATCCTCTTTGTGTGAAAGGGGGAGGGAAGAGGCAGTGGCAACAACGCTGTGGATACTTCTGGAATGTTTCAAGCCACGCATTGTTTGTCCTTTGCTTCCTTTGTACTTATATTGATCCCCCAAACTAGAAAAATGAGACCCTCTTCCTGAAACCTAATAATCGGGGTAATGATGGACTCAGACTTGAACTTTAATAGCAGACTTGCCAACTTGAATTTTAACCCAAAGAAAACCAAATCAATTTGACTTCCATGATGCATCAGACGGGTGTGGTGTAGCAGTTTCTGAGGTTCAACTTAGATCAAGTGGCAAGTGGGCAAAACAAACTCACAATGCTGTACTCTAATTAGATTAAATCTTGTTGATTTTGTAATTTAGCACTGAAAATAAATAATAAATACATGCTTGACAATCTCCTTAGAATGAAAGCTCCACCCCACATGGGAAGAATCCAAAGAAGCTTGGATAATAATGACTTTGCCTCATTCATGTATCATTTTAATCCAGTGATTGTTGTCTGCATTAGGTGGGCACAACTGGAAAGTTGAGATGCTTTACCATACAAAAAAATGACAATTTAAATGCTACAAAATCCATCACTCATCTGGGCTCAGCTTCTTAATCCTAAATCCAAAATCCGTTCCTGGCCTTGATATGGATCATACCAAAACATTCAAGGATGCAAATTTGTCTCTCTGATCTCTTGTTTTATGAAATAATCCATGCCAGTTCTGGACCGGTTGCTTAGTTTTCACATTCAAAGGCTTGTGGTTCAAATTGTCTTCTGAAGTCAGCTGGGATAGGCTCCAGCTAGTAGCTACCCATCACCCTGAACATAAGGCGGGGAGTCCTAACCACGGTCAGATCCTAATTCACTTCATTGGACTGAACAACAAGAAATATATGTTTGTGTATATATTAGGGTTGTACGTTATACCAGTATTAGTATAGTATCGCGATACTAATGAATCATGTTCGGTACTATAGTGACTCTAAAAAGTACTGGTTTATTTAAAGACAAACTTGCAATAAGAAACATATGCTTAATGTACTCTAAGATTTGTTGTTAAAATAAAGCCAATAATGCAATTTGTGGTCCCCTTTATTTAGAAAACTATCAAAATAATTTGGGTACCGGTACCGAAATATTGGTATCGGGACCACACTAGTATCTACATCTTCCAGTGATGTGTAGTGACAGGCAGGACACTTAAATGTTGCTCCACTGGATGGCAGAAGGAATGTATACCATTTCTGGTCTCGGGGTCTTGCATGTTCTCCCCTTGAATGTACTCCGGCTTCCTCCCACCTCCAAAGACATGCACCTGGGGATAGGCCCCTCCCACCTCCAAAGACATGCACCTGGGGATAGGCTCCTCCCACCTCCAAAGACATGCACCTGGGGATAGGCTCCTCCCAGTGTATGTCCACTTTTGACCAGGACGGTGTATGCCTGGGCTCAATAAGGGTGCTACAACAAGTGGTAGGAGATGGATGAAGTATAATATTAACAAAGTGTGTCGTCCATCATCACATCCTATCTTGCAGCCACGGATAAAGTGGGCGTGATAGTCGGTGCCGTGATCGGGGCTCTCCTCCTGCTCCTCCTCCTCCTGCTCCTCATCTGGCTGCTGGTCTGCTGCTGCCACAAGCGTCGCTACGAGAAAGAGGTTGCAAATGAAATCAGGTACAGAAAATCCCAGAGCGGTTTTTAGAGCGTTGATTAAGCAAACAGTTCCTGAAAGAGATGTGTTCCTCCAGAGAGGACACCCACGCCCCAGAGGGCCAACCCCCCAGCAGGAACTCCAGCTACCGCTCAGTGCTGGGCTACCGCACCCACCCGGGTGTGTCCTACAGCTCCGTGGGGAACCGCCTGCCGAGTGTCAACGAGTCTAATGGCAGCAACAGTGACAAGGGATCAGCGGGGATGAGGCGGCTTTCTCCCCTCAAATATGACAGTCGCTATGGTTACCCTGTGTAACCACAACTCATGCACTTGATGGACTTACTTTAATGAACTCTAGCTTTTAGCAGCACTTCTTGGCGGGAAAACAGCAGCATGTTTAACACCAGAACGGTGACACGTTATTTAAACTGTCACCTCCAATATACTGGAGTGGATGCTCTTCATCATGCACTGTAACATGTACTGTATGTGGGTATGGACATCATCTTACCTTCATCTATGCAAGATGTACATAGCTTGGACAGTGGGACCTCCATGTTTGTCCTACAAAGACCTAACCCAGGGGCCGGCAACCCAAAATGTGGAAAGAGCCATATTGGATCAAATATACATCAAACTAATCTGTCTGGAGCCGCAAAAAATGAAAGGCTGTATATAAGTGTTATAATGAAGGCAACACAGGATGTAAGTGTCTATATTAGCTATAATAGCCTACTATCAAAATGACTGTGTGTCGCAGGCTGACGCAAATCTTCGTTGACAGAAATGTTGAAATGTAATATTTATTCTACACATTTTTACAACATTGGAAAACATTAGTAAAAGTTCTCAGAGGGTGAGATAACTCCTGGAAATAAAAGGTATAGATGTGTGTGTCCAAGTTCAAGGAAACGTCAGGCTGTCTTCTTCTAATGGATTTATTACAATCTTTGCAAGATTGTTTGCTGTGGTCTGGAACAACATGGCACACAACTATGAGAAATGCAGCCAATATTACATACAGATAATGTGTCATGACACGTGCATGTATACATTTACATGAGTAAAGGAAATTAAATGAGCTCAAATATAGCTACAAACAAGGCCTGATGATGCAATATGTACATACAGCTAGCCTAAATAGCATGTTAGCATCGATTAGCTTGCAGTCATGCACTGACCAAATATGTCTGATTAGCACTCCAACAAGTCAACAACATCAACAAAGCTCACCTTTGGGCATTCACACACAGTATAAAACATTTGGTGGACAAAATGAGACAAAGAAGGAGTGGCATAAAACACGTCTTTCTGTGGCAGCGTCGGAGAAAGTTGTACATGTAAACAAACTGTTGCGTGTCATTCCACACGACGGTGAGTTCAAGGGCCGCTGAAATGAGTAGGACAAAAGGATGTTCACCAAATAGTGTCATCAGTGCAGCAGACACACAAACATATTCAACTGTGGACTTTCTAACAATTAGCAGATATTTCTCACCCCATTTTCTTTCCATTTCCATACATTTTTGAAAAAGCTCCACGGAGCCACCAGGACGGCGCTGAAGAGCCGCATGAACACACAGAAAAGTAGCAAAGATGTGAAATATGGATTGAAATGTGAAATGTAACCCAACTTGTGGTGAATGAATGACTGGAGATTGCTGTGAGGATGACACTTGACGTCTTCATTAGCAGCAACTAATGTGGGAGCGCTTGAAGCCAGCCTTTAAAATGCAGGAAGTCATTCTGCTGCTAACTAATTACCATTTTCTCTTCTGATGACACGCGTAAACAAGAGCAGACTTTCACTTTCACTTTCACTTTCTCATGGCCTCGCTCTAGGAATTTGCCTCCTAGAAAATGACATTGGGACAAAGTTGTGTTTCTTTTCCTGCACGGCAACCAGCAGACTATGCATGTGCACCACAGTTAGCTCACAATAGACAATAATAATAATGAATAACATTATATATAATATATGAATAATATAAATATATTCTACATATATTCTACATTTAAGTGCAGTCAAGAAGGAACATATGCATTATAAAGTCTGATGGCTGTCAGTATGAAGGACCTCCTGTGTGGTTCCGTGTTGCATTCTGGGAGTCTGAGTCTTCCACTGATCGTGCTCATTCTCTCCGCCAGGTCCGAGTGTAGTGGGTGGGAGGTGGTGTCCATCATGTGAGTGTAGTGGGTGGGAGGTGTTGTCCATCATGTGAGTGTAGTGGGTGGGAGGTGTTGTCCATCATGTGAGTGTAGTGGGTGGGAGGTGTTGTCCATAATGTGAGTGTAGTGGGTGGGAGGTGTTGTCCATCATGTGAGTGTAGTGGGTGGGAGGTGTTGTCCATCATGTGAGTGTAGTGGGTGGGAGGTGTTGTCCATAATGTGAGTGTAGTGGGTGGGAGGTGTTGTCCATCATGTGAGTGTAGTGGGTGGGAGGTGTTGTCCATCATGTGAGTGTAGTGGGTGGGAGGTGTTGTCCATAATGCGAGTGTAGTGGGTGGGAGGTGTTGTCCATAATGTGAGTGTAGTGGGTGGGAGGTGGTGTGCATAATGTGAGTGTAGTGGGTGGGAGGTGGTGTCCATAATGTGAGTGTAGTGGGTGGGAGGTGTTGTCCATCATGTGAGTGTAGTGGGTGGGAGGTGTTGTCCATCATGTGAGTGTAGTGGGTGGGAGGTGGTGTCCATAATGTGAGTGTAGTGGGTGGGAGGTGTTGTCCATCATGTGAGTGTAGTGGGTGGGAGGTGTTGTCCATCATGTGAGTGTAGTGGGTGGGAGGTGTTGTCCATCATGTGAGTGTAGTGGGTGGGAGGTGTTGTCCATAATGTGAGTGTAGTGGGTGGGAGGTGTTGTCCATCATGTGAGTGTAGTGGGTGGGAGGTGTTGTCCATCATGTGAGTGTAGTGGGTGGGAGGTGTTGTCCATCATGTGAGTGTAGTGGGTGGGAGGTGTTGTCCATCATGCGAGTGTAGTGGGTGGGAGGTGTTGTCCATCATGTGAGTGTAGTGGGTGGGAGGTGTTGTCCATCATGTGAGTGTAGTGGTTGGGAGGTGTTGTCCATAATGTGAGTGTAGTGGGTGGGAGGTGTTGTCCATAATGTGAGTGTAGTGGGTGGGAGGTGTTGTCCATCATGTGAGTGTAGTGGGTGGGAGGTGTTGTCCATCATGTGAGTGTAGTGGGTGGGAGGTGTTGTCCATCATGTGAGTGTAGTGGGTGGGAGGTGTTGTCCATCATGTGAGTGTAGTGGGTGGGAGGTGTTGTCCATCATGTGAGTGTAGTGGGTGGGAGGTGTTGTCCATAATGTGAGTGTAGTGGGTGGGAGGTGTTGTCCATCATGTGAGTGTAGTGGGTGGGAGGTGTTGTCCATCATGTGAGTGTAGTGGGTGGGAGGTGTTGTCCATCATGTGAGTGTAGTGGGTGGGAGGTGTTGTCCATCATGTGAGTGTAGTGGGTGGGAGGTGTTGTCCATCATGTGAGTGTAGTGAGTGGGATGTGAACAGTGTGGATGTGGGGAATAGAGAAGATGGCTTGTAAATATTTGTCAGGCAGCTTCAATCAAAAACATCATTTCCTCTTCATTTTCACTTTGTGGAGGAACAACTTTGAAGCCTTAAATGTGCTT
Source organism: Entelurus aequoreus (assembly GCF_033978785.1). Taxonomy (NCBI): domain Eukaryota; kingdom Metazoa; phylum Chordata; class Actinopteri; order Syngnathiformes; family Syngnathidae; genus Entelurus; species Entelurus aequoreus. The sequence continues at coordinate 85,005,683 of NC_084736.1, forward strand.
TGCTGTTGCAGGGATTATGTATATATATATATATATATATATATATATATATATATATATATATATATATATATATATATATATATATATATATATATATATATATATATATATATATATATATATATATATATATATATATATATATATATATATATATATATATATATATATATAACTGCAATAAGAAGGACAACATGTCTTCTTCTGTTTCTTACTTGACTTAAGGAGCGTTAAAGAAGTTCATAGAGGGAAAAAAGGTCCATTCCACCAAATCGGGGTCATTTACGTCCCCAGGAAAGACTTTATTTCTCTACTAAGCAAAGTGTCATGCACGTTGATATGATGTGATTTAATGAATACAGTTGAAAAGATGAATTGAAAGCAGCATGAACACACATGCATGTGTTGCCTGTTCCTGCTTCTCAAATATAGGCTTCATAATCAATACATGGATATATTGATATACCTTTCATGCACAGGCACATTGCAGCAGGTACTTTTTTACACCCATTTAAAAATAAATAAAAAAAAGACAAATACACAATCCAAACATGGCATAGCACTTAAATTGAAGAATCAAAGCCACCTTTGAAGCATCCACATTGCAAAAATATAATATAAAATAAAGGTAAAAATGTATTAGAAATAATGAAGTAATACAAAAATGAAGCAGACTTTTAGGGATTGTATCATCTTTGCATCATTAATAGCTGCTAGAAGGATTTTATTGGAGTGGAAATCACAGTTTGCCTCCAAGGCCTCCCTATGGAACTCATGTTTTTAGTACATTTACAGAAAATTAAACATAATATGTATATATATATATATATATATATATATATATATATATATATATATATATATATATATATATATATATATATATATATATATATATATACACATTTTTGTATATATATATATATATATATATATATATATATATATATATATATATATATATATATATATATATATATATATATATATATATATATATATATGCATAAATGTATATATACACTAGCGTTCAAAAGTTTGGGGTCACATGTAAATGTCCTTATTTTTGAAGGAAAAGCACTGTACTTTTTAATGAAGATAACTTTAAACTAGTCTTAACTTGAAAGAAATACACTCTATACATTGCTAATGTGCTAAATGACTATTCTAGCTGCAAATGTCTGCTTTTTGGTGCAATATCTACATAGGTGTATAGAGGCCCATTTCCAGCAACTATCACTCCAGTGTTCTAATGGTACAATGTGTTTGCTCATTGGCTCAGAAGGCTAATTGAGGATTATAAAACCCTTGTGCAATCATGTTCACACATCTGAAAACACTTTAGCTCCTTACAGAAGCTACAAAACTGACCTTCCTTTGAGCAGATTGAGTTTCTGGAGCATCACATTTGTGGGCTCAATTAACACTCAAAATGGCCAGAAAAAGAGAACTTTCATCTGAAACTCCACAGTCTATTCTTGTTCTTAGAAATGAAGGCTATTACACTAAATTGTTTGGGTGACCCCAAACTTTTGAACGGTAGTGTATATATATATACACATATATATATATATATATATATATATATATATATATATATATATATATATATATATATATATATATATATATATATATATATATATATATATATATATATATATATATATATATATATATATATATATATATATATATATATACACACATATATATATACATATATATATAGATATATATACAAACCCCGTTTCCATGAGTTGGGAAATTGTGTTAGATGTAAATATAAACAGAATACAATGATTTGCAAATCATTTTCAAGCCATATTCAGTTGAATATGCTACAAAGACAACATATTTGATGTTCAAACTGATATATATATATATACACACATATATGTGTGTGTGTGTGCAGGCCTCAGGAATAAGCCTGCATGCACCACAGCTGTCACGGTGCAAGGACCCACAAACACATCCTGAGAATGCAAATGACGTCCTGTGGTCAGCAGCTGATGCAAATAACCAGAAGACGCTCACCCGCAGGTATAAATGTGAGATGGTGGCCTGGCTGTGTGCATCCTGCAGGACCACTTGAGGCCAGGATTAAGTTGAGGCCAGGATTAAGTTGAGGCCAGGATTGAATTAAGGCAGGGTTGAAGCAGAGCTGAGGATCCTTGAAAGTGTGTAGGTGGTGGTCAAAGTGTGTAGGTGGTGGTCAAAGTGTTAGGTGGTGGTCAAAGTGTGTAGGTGGTGGTCAAAGGTGTGTAGAAGTGTGTAGGTGTCGGTCATGCTGGGGACAAACAAGATGACCCTGTGGGTCATGACGGGCTTCTGTTCTGTCACCACCGTCGTCTTCAACGTGTTCCTGTTCCTGATGAGCCTGCATGACTACCAGCGGAGGAAGAAGCATCAGAGCATCATGGCCGCCTTGTCTGTGGCCAACATCTCCCACCAGCTGCTGTGCTACCTGTGGATGAGCATGGACGACATGGACGCCAAGTGTCACGTGGGCCACACGCCGTACGCCGTCCTCTTGGTGCTCATCTTCAGCCTGAAGTTCAGCATCATGTGGGACAGCAGCCTCCTCACCTTGTACTACAGCACCAAGCTGGTAAGCGCGCCCGGCCGCCGCCACGCCGCCATCAACAGGCTGGTGGTGCCGGCCGTGCTGACGGTTCCTCTGTGGGGCGTGGCCACCTGCATGCCCATGCTGGCGGTCTTCCACCCCGCCAACCACACGGCGGGAAACAGGGACTGCGGCGTGCTGATGCCCGACACCGAGCCGGGACAGATTTACGAGGCTGTCTACCTGATCCTCTCTGACGTGCTGCCGGGGATCCTGATGGTTCAATGCTGCGTCTCCATCTCCGCACACCTGGCCCGCCATCTTGGCCACATGAAGGCCAGCAGCAACGGAGCGCACCTGCCCAAGACCGGCGCCCAGATGAGAGTGATCCGCATGTCCTTGTCCCTGGTGGTGGTCTTCCTGCTCTTCCTGGTGGTGGACCTGTACGTCAACTATCAGATAGCGGTGCATCACCAGAACGCCATCACGCTCACCTTCTTCTTCACCTCCGTTTACACCGCCGCCGCCGCCATGGTGCTGATCTACGGGAAAAAGAGCATGTGGAAGGTTCTGGCGAGTGAATGTCACGTTTGTGTGGACGCGTGTTTGTGTTTGGAGGGTCTGGAGGGGCCGGAGCAGGAAGTCCAAGGCAGCAGACCCCCTGCTGGGATCAAGAACTGAACCTAAAGGCTTGGACATTAGTAGTGTACATTAAAATTTTACATTAGTATTGTACATTAGTATTGTACATTAGTATTTGACATTAAAATTGTACATTAGTATTGGACATTAGTATTGTACATTAATATTGTACATTAGTATTTGACATGATTTACTTAGTTTTATTAAGTCAAACTTCTTTCCTTTGAGGGCCACATTGCAGTGATGGCTGCCTCAGAGGGCCACTTGTTACACTTCAAATAAAGAAGAATGTTAATCACCTCAATATGTTATTAAGCATTTCATTCCATTTATTACGTACAAATTAATAGGAAACATATTTGTATTATATGTAATCACAAGTCAGGGGGACGAGCATTTTATTGTATTTTATTCCAACAAAGTCAAAGTATGTGGGAACTATTTTGATATATTTTCATTTTGTAAAATAAATGTAAAAATGCTAAAAAGAGAAAAGTATGTTTAAAGACTAATTTGTGTCCGCTCTGTCTTCTTGGTGACTCGCTGTAATACTTTTTACTTATTACACTTTTTTTTTAAACAGTAAAAATATGAAAAAGAGCAAAAAAGTCATGTGATTTCAGAAGTACTTGAATCATCCCTGAGGGGGAATTAAGGTTTTCAGCACAATCCCATTCAAGAGCAGACAAACATTACAGGGAGACACAACAGGATCAAACATTACAGGGAGACAGAACAGGATCAAACATTACAGGGGGACACAACAGGATCAAACATAACAGGGGGACAGAACAGGATCAAACATTACAGGGAGACAGAACAGGATCAAACATAACAGGGGGACAGAACAGGATCAAACATTACAGGGAGACAGAACAGGATCAAACATTACAGGAAGACAGAACAGGATCAAACATTACAGGGAGACAGAACAAGATTAAATATTACAGAGAGACAGAACAGGATCAAACATTACAGGAAGACAGAACAAGATTAAATATTATAGGGAGACAGAACAAGATTAAATATTACAGGGAGACAGAACAGGATCAAACATTACAGGGAGACAGAACAGGATCAAACATTACAGGGGGACACAACAGGATCAAACATAACAGGGAGACAGAACAGGATAAAAAATTACAGGGAGACAGAACAGGATCAAACATAACAGGGGGACAGAACAGGATCAAACATTACAGGGAGACAGAACAGGATCAAACATTACAGGGAGACAGAACAGGATCAAACATTACAGGAAGACAGAACAGGATCAAACATTACAGGGAGACAGAACAAGATTAAATATTACAGGGAGACAGAACAGGATCAAACATTACAGGGAGACAGAACAACATCAAATATTACAGGGAGACAGAACAGGATCAAACATTACAGGGAGACAGAACAGGTTCAAACATTACAGGGAGACAGAACAGGATCAAACATTACAGGGAGACAGAACAGGATCAAACATTACAGGGAGACAGAACAGGATCAAACATTACAGGGAGACAGAACAGGATCAAACATTACAGGGAGACAGAACTGGATCAAACATTACAGGAAGACAGAACAGGATCAAACATTACAGGGAGACAGAACAAGATTAAATATTACAGGGAGACAGAACAGGATCAAACATTACAGGGAGACAGAACAACATCAAATATTACAGGGAGACAGAACAGGATCAAACATTACAGGGAGACAGAACAGGTTCAAACATTACAGGGAGACAGAACAGGATCAAACATTACAGGGAGACAAACAGCATCAATGCTCATATGCCCAAGTAGAGAAAAAGTCCAAATGTTGATACTAATAAGTAATGATAACACTTTATCATGTATAACACAAAGCCAACCTTACTTTTGGTTTTTAAATACTGATTATATATTCATATTTTTTTACGAAATCATTTGAAAATAATCAATCTGGTCCTCGCATCTTTTGACTTTTCAGTATGACAAGTTTGTACACGCCTGAGTCAATAGTAGCACTTTTTACTTTTTACTTCACATTACATAACAAATGTCTGCTTTCTTTCCTTCTTACCATTATCTTTTCATCCAACAATACTTTCAGCACCGACAAAGTGAATGTTTGGACACTCTGTCAATAAAATGTTGGTGCACGCTCACATTGTTGGTGCACGCTCACATTGTTGGTGCACGCTCACATTGTTGGTGCACGCTCACATTGTTGGTGCACGCTCACATTGTTGGTGCACGCTCACATTGTTGGTGCACGCTCACATTGTTGGTGCACGCTCACATTGTTGGTGCACGCTCACATTGTTGGTGCACGCTCACATTGTTGGTGCACGCTCACATTGTTGGTGCACGCTCACATTGTTGGTGCACGCTCACATTGTTGGTGCACGCTCACATTGTTGGTGCACGCTCACATTGTTGGTGCACGCTCACATTGTTGGTGCACGCTCACATTGTTGGTGCACGCTCACATTGTTGGTGCACGCTCACATTGTTGGTGCACGCTCACATTGTTGGTGCACGCTCACATTGTTGGTGCACGCTCACATTGTTGGTGCACGCTCACATTGTTGGTGCACGCTCACATTGTTGGTGCACGCTCACATTGTTGGTGCACGCTCACATTGTTGGTGCACGCTCACATTGTTGGTGCACGCTCACATTGTTGGTGCACGCTCACATTGTTGGTGCACGCTCACATTGTTGGTGCACGCTCACATTGTTGGTGCACGCTCACATTGTTGGTGCAAGCTCACATTGTTGGTGCACGCTCACATTGTTGGTGCACGCTCACATTGTTGGTGCACGCTCACATTGTTGGTGCACGCTCACATTGTTGGTGCACGCTCACATTGTTGGTGCACGCTCACATTGTTGGTGCACGCTCACATTGTTGGTGCACGCTCACATTGTTGGTGCACGCTCACATTGTTGGTGCACCCTCACATTGTTGGTGCACGCTCACATTGTTGGTGCACGCTCACATTGTTGGTGCACGCTCACATTGTTGGTGCACGCTCACATTGTTGGTGCACGCTCACATTGTTGGTGCACGCTCACATTGTTGGTGCACGCTCACATTGTTGGTGCACGCTCACATTGTTGGTGCACGCTCACATTGTTGGTGCACGCTCACATTGTTGGTGCACGCTCACATTGTTGGTGCACGCTCACATTGTTGGTGCACGCTCACATTGTTGGTGCACCCTCACATTGTTGGTGCACGCTCACATTGTTGGTGCACGCTCACATTGTTGGTGCAAGCTCACATTGTTGGTGCACGCTCACATTGTTGGTGCACGCTCACATTGTTGGTGCACGCTCACATTGTTGGTGCACGCTCACATTGTTGGTGCACGCTCACATTGTTGGTGCACGCTCACATTGTTGGTGCACGCTCACATTGTTGGTGCACGCTCACATTGTTGGTGCACGCTCACATTGTTGGTGCACGCTCACATTGTTGGTGCACGCTCACATTGTTGGTGCACGCTCACATTGTTGGTGCACGCTCACATTGTTGGTGCACGCTCACATTGTTGGTGCACGCTCACATTGTTGGTGCACGCTCACATTGTTGGTGCACGCTCACATTGTTGGTGCACGCTCACATTGTTGGTGCACGCTCACATTGTTGGTGCACGCTCACATTGTTGGTGCACGCTCACATTGTTGGTGCACGCTCACATTGTTGGTGCACGCTCACATTGTTGGTGCACGCTCACATTGTTGGTGCACGCTCACATTGTTGGTGCACGCTCACATTGTTGGTGCAAGCTCACATTGTTGGTGCACGCTCACATTGTTGGTGCACGCTCACATTGTTGGTGCACGCTCACATTGTTGGTGCACGCTCACATTGTTGGTGCACGCTCACATTGTTGGTGCACGCTCACATTGTTGGTGCACGCTCACATTGTTGGTGCACGCTCACATTGTTGGTGCACGCTCACATTGTTGGTGCACGCTCACATTGTTGGTGCACGCTCACATTATTGGTGCACGCTCACATTGTTGGTGCACGCTCACATTGTTGGTGCACGCTCACATTGTTGGTGCACGCTCACATTGTTGGTGCACGCTCACATTGTTGGTGCACGCTCACATTGTTGGTGCACGCTCACATTGTTGGTGCACGCTCACATTGTTGGTGCACCCTCACATTGTTGGTGCACGCTCACATTGTTGGTGCACGCTCACATTGTTGGTGCAAGCTCACATTGTTGGTGCACGCTCACATTGTTGGTGCACGCTCACATTGTTGGTGCACGCTCACATTGTTGGTGCACGCTCACATTGTTGGTGCACGCTCACATTGTTGGTGCACGCTCACATTGTTGGTGCACGCTCACATTGTTGGTGCACGCTCACATTGTTGGTGCACGCTCACATTGTTGGTGCACGCTCACATTGTTGGTGCACGCTCACATTGTTGGTGCACGCTCACATTGTTGGTGCACGCTCACATTGTTGGTGCACGCTCACATTGTTGGTGCACGCTCACATTGTTGGTGCACGCTCACATTGTTGGTGCACGCTCACATTGTTGGTGCACGCTCACATTGTTGGTGCACGCTCACATTGTTGGTGCACGCTCACATTGTTGGTGCACGCTCACATTGTTGGTGCACGCTCACATTGTTGGTGCACGCTCACATTGTTGGTGCACGCTCACATTGTTGGTGCACGCTCACATTGTTGGTGCACGCTCACATTGTTGGTGCACGCTCACATTGTTGGTGCACGCTCACATTGTTGGTGCAAGCTCACATTGTTGGTGCACGCTCACATTGTTGGTGCACGCTCACATTGTTGGTGCACGCTCACATTGTTGGTGCACGCTCACATTGTTGGTGCACGCTCACATTGTTGGTGCACGCTCACATTGTTGGTGCACGCTCACATTGTTGGTGCACGCTCACATTGTTGGTGCACGCTCACATTGTTGGTGCACGCTCACATTGTTGGTGCACGCTCACATTGTTGGTGCACGCTCACATTGTTGGTGCACGCTCACATTGTTGGTGCACGCTCACATTGTTGGTGCACGCTCACATTGTTGGTGCACGCTCACATTATTGGTGCACGCTCACATTGTTGGTGCACGCTCACATTGTTGGTGCACGCTCACATTGTTGGTGCACGCTCACATTGTTGGTGCACGCTCACATTGTTGGTGCACGCTCACATTGTTGGTGCACGCTCACATTGTTGGTGCACGCTCACATTGTTGGTGCACGCTCACTTTGTTGGTGCACGCTCACATTGTTGGTGCAAGCTCACATTGTTGGTGCACGCTCACATTGTTGGTGCACGCTCACATTGTTGGTGCACGCTCACATTGTTGGTGCACGCTCACATTGTTGGTGCACGCTCACATTGTTGGTGCACGCTCACATTGTTGGTGCACGCTCACATTGTTGGTGCACGCTCACATTGTTGGTGCACGCTCACATTGTTGGTGCACCCTCACATTGTTGGTGCACGCTCACATTGTTGGTGCACGCTCACATTGTTGGTGCACGCTCACATTGTTGGTGCACGCTCACATTGTTGGTGCACGCTCACATTATTGGTGCACGCTCACATTGTTGGTGCACGCTCACATTGTTGGTGCACGCTCACATTGTTGGTGCACGCTCACATTGTTGGTGCACGCTCACATTGTTGGTGCACGCTCACATTGTTGGTGCACGCTCACATTGTTGGTGCACGCTCACATTGTTGGTGCACGCTCACATTGTTGGTGCACCCTCACATTGTTGGTGCACGCTCACATTGTTGGTGCACGCTCACATTGTTGGTGCACGCTCACATTGTTGGTGCACGCTCACATTGTTGGTGCACGCTCACATTGTTGGTGCACGCTCACATTATTGGTGCACGCTCACATTGTTGGTGCACGCTCACATTGTTGGTGCACGCTCACATTGTTGGTGCACGCTCACATTGTTGGTGCACGCTCACATTGTTGGTGCACGCTCACATTGTTGGTGCACGCTCACATTGTTGGTGCACGCTCACATTGTTGGTGCACGCTCACATTGTTGGTGCACGCTCACATTGTTGGTGCACGCTCACATTGTTGGTGCACGCTCACATTGTTGGTGCACGCTCACATTGTTGGTGCACGCTCACATTGTTGGTGCACGCTCACATTGTTGGTGCACGCTCACATTGTTGGTGCACGCTCACATTGTTGGTGCACGCTCACATTGTTGGTGCACGCTCACATTGTTGGTGCACGCTCACATTGTTGGTGCACGCTCACATTGTTGGTGCACGCTCACATTGTTGGTGCACGCTCACATTGTTGGTGCACGCTCACATTGTTGGTGCACGCTCACATTGTTGGTGCACGCTCACATTGTTGGTGCACGCTCACATTGTTGGTGCACGCTCACATTGTTGGTGCAAGCTCACATTGTTGGTGCACGCTCACATTGTTGGTGCACGCTCACATTGTTGGTGCACGCTCACATTGTTGGTGCACGCTCACATTGTTGGTGCACGCTCACATTGTTGGTGCACGCTCACATTGTTGGTGCACGCTCACATTGTTGGTGCACGCTCACATTGTTGGTGCACGCTCACATTGTTGGTGCACGCTCACATTGTTGGTGCACGCTCACATTGTTGGTGCACGCTCACATTGTTGGTGCACGCTCACATTGTTGGTGCACGCTCACATTGTTGGTGCACGCTCACATTGTTGGTGCACGCTCACATTGTTGGTGCACGCTCACATTGTTGGTGCACGCTCACATTGTTGGTGCACGCTCACATTGTTGGTGCACGCTCACATTGTTGGTGCACGCTCACATTGTTGGTGCACGCTCACATTATTGGTGCACGCTCACATTGTTGGTGCACGCTCACATTGTTGGTGCACGCTCACATTGTTGGTGCACGCTCACATTGTTGGTGCACGCTCACATTGTTGGTGCACGCTCACATTGTTGGTGCACGCTCACATTGTTGGTGCACGCTCACATTGTTGGTGCACGCTCACATTGTTGGTGCACCCTCACATTGTTGGTGCACGCTCACATTGTTGGTGCACGCTCACATTGTTGGTGCACGCTCACATTGTTGGTGCACGCTCACATTGTTGGTGCAAGCTCACATTGTTGGTGCACGCTCACATTGTTGGTGCACGCTCACATTGTTGGTGCACGCTCACATTGTTGGTGCACGCTCACATTGTTGGTGCACGCTCACATTGTTGGTGCACGCTCACATTGTTGGTGCACGCTCACATTGTTGGTGCACGCTCACATTGTTGGTGCACGCTCACATTGTTGGTGCACGCTCACATTGTTGGTGCACGCTCACATTGTTGGTGCACGCTCACATTGTTGGTGCACGCTCACATTGTTGGTGCACGCTCACATTGTTGGTGCACGCTCACATTGTTGGCGCACGCTCACATTGTTGGCGCACGCTCACATTGTTGGTGCACGCTCACATTGTTGGTGCACGCTCACATTGTTGGTGCACGCTCACATTGTTGGTGCACGCTCACATTGTTGGTGCACGCTCACATTGTTGGTGCACGCTCACATTGTTGGTGCACGCTCACATTGTTGGTGCACGCTCACATTGTTGGTGCACGCTCACATTGTTGGTGCACGCTCACATTGTTGGTGCACCCTCACATTGTTGGTGCACGCTCACATTGTTGGTGCACGCTCACATTGTTGGTGCACGCTCACATTGTTGTCAACGTTGAAAGACAAACAGTTGAATGCAATTTTATGTTGGAATTGAAAGGAGGAGTTTGTTTAGTAAGAAATATTTAAGTTAAGTTAAAGTAGCAATGACAGTCACACACACACACACACACACACACACACACACACACACACACACACACACACACACACACACACACACACACACACACACACACTAGGTGTGGTGACATTTGTCCTCTGCATTTGACCCATCACCCTTGATCACCCCCTGGGAGGTGAGGGGAGCAGTGAGCAGCAGTGGTGCCGCGCCCGGGAATCATTTTTGGTGATTTAACCCCCAATTCCAAGCCTTGATGCTGAGTGGCAAGCAGGGAGGTAATGACTCCCATTTTTATAGTCTTTGGTATGACTCACCCTCGGACCGTGAGGGTATAGCAAATAGGTGGTCGTGGTTGTTTATGATAAATAATAGTCACATTACACTTAATAACATAGATAAATAATAGTCACATTACACTTAATAACATAGATAAATAATAGTCACATTACACTTAATAACATAGATAAATAATAGTCACAATACACTTAATAACATAGATAAATAATAGCCACATTACACTTAACATAGATAAATAATAGTCACATTACACTTAATAACATAGATAAATAATAGTCACATTACACTTAATAACAGATAAATAATAGTCACAATACACTTAATAACAGATAAATAATAGTCACATTACACTTAATAACATAGATAAATAATAGTCCCATTACACTTAATAACATAGATAAATAATAGTCACATTACACTTAATAACATACATAAATAATAGTCCCATTGAACTTAATAACATAGATAAATAATAGTCACATTACACTTAATAACATAGATAAATAATAGTCACATTACACTTAATAACATAGATAAATAATAGTCACATTACACTTAATATCAGATAAATAACAGTCCCATTACACTTAATAACATAGATAAATAATAGTCCCATTACACTTAATAACATAGATAAATAATAGTCCCATTACACTTAATAACATAGATAAATAATAGTCACATTACACTTAATAACATAGATAAATAATAGTCACAATACACTTAATAACATAGATAAATAATAGCCACATTACACTTAACATAGATAAATAATAGTCACATTACACTTAATAACATAGATAAATAATAGTCACATTACACTTAATAACAGATAAATAATAGTCACAATACACTTAATAACAGATAAATAATAGTCACATTACACTTAATAACATAGATAAATAATAGTCCCATTACACTTAATAACATAGATAAATAATAGTCACATTACACTTAATAACATACATAAATAATAGTCCCATTGAACTTAATAACATAGATAAATAATAGTCACATTACACTTAATAACATAGATAAATAATAGTCACATTACACTTAATAACATAGATAAATAATAGTCACATTACACTTAATATCAGATAAATAACAGTCCCATTACACTTAATAACATAGATAAATAATAGTCCCATTACACTTAATAACATAGATAAATAATAGTCCCATTACACTTAATAACATAGATAAATAATAGTCACATTACACTTAATAACATAGATAAATAATAGTCCCATTACACTTAATAACATAGATAAATAATAGTCCCATTACACTTAATAACATAGATAAATAATAGTCCCATTACGCTTAATAACAGATAAATAATAGTCACATTACACTTAATAACATAAATAATAGTCACATTACACTTAATAACAGATAAATAACAGTCCCATTACACTTAATAACATAGATAAATAATAGTCCCATTACACTTAAAAACATAGATTAAATAATAGTCCCATTACACTTAATAACATAGATAAATAATAGTCCCATTACACTTAATAACATAGATAAATAATAGTCCCATTACGCTTAATAACAGATAAATAATAGTCGCATTACACTTAATAACATAGATAAATAATAGTCCCATTACACTTAATAACATAGATATATAATAGTCCCATTACACTTAATAACATAGATAAATAATAGTCACAATACACTTAATAACATAGATAAATAATAGTCCCATTACACTTAATAACATAGATAAATAATAGTCCCATTACACTTAATAACATAGATATATAATAGTCCCATTACACTTAACATAGATAAATAATAGTCCCATTACACTTAATAACATAGATAAATAATAGTCACAATACACTTAATAACATAGATAAATAATAGTCACAATACACTTAATAACATAGATAAATAATAGTCACATTACACTTAATAACATAGTTAAATAATAGTCACATTACACTTAATAACATAGATAAATAATAGTCACATTACACTTAATAACATAGATAAATAATAGTCCCATTACACTTAATAACATAGATAAATAATAGTCACAATACACTTAATAACATAGACGTAACTTGCTAAATAAGAAGCACACGCATATTGCAGAAAATGTTTGTCATTTAGTCATGTTTTTCAAAGAGTTTATTTAACACAGAAGTCCTTGATTACACTTGTCAAAGCGTCAGAAATGTTCTTAGCTTTTCTTAGCCTGTGAAGCCTGCAACGTTTCTGGGTGTTGTTGATAAATGGCTGTGGCTTTGCATAGTAGAGTTTTAACTTGCATTTACAGATGTAGCGACCAACTGTAGTTACTGACAGTGGTTTTCTGAAGTGTTCCTGAGCCCATGTGGTGATATCCTTTACACACCGATGTCGCTTTTTGATGCAGTACAGCCTGAGGGATGGAAGGTCACGGGCTTAGCTGCTTACCTGCAGTGATTTCTCCAGATTGTCTGAACCCTTTGATGATATTACGGAGCGTAGATGTTGAAATCCCTAAATTCCTTGTTGAGAAATGTTGTTGTTCAACAATTAGCTCAGGCATTTGTTGACAAAGTGGTGACCCTCGACCCGTCCTGGTTTGTGAATGACTGAGCATTAATCTACTTTTATAGCCAATCATGGCACCCACCTGTTCCCAATTAGCCTGTTCACCTGTGGGATGTTCCAAATAAGTCTTTGATGAGCATTCCTCAACTTTCTCACTCTTTTTTGCCACTTGTGCCAGCTTTTTTGAAACATGCTGCAGGCATCAAATTCCAAATGAGCTAATATTTGCAAAAAAGAAGAAAGTTTCTGAGTGTGAACATGAAATATCTTGTCTTTGCAGTCTATTCAATTGAATATAAGTTGAAAAGGATTTGTTGTATTCTCTTTTTATTGAGCATTTACACAACGTGACAACTTCACTGCTTTTGGGCTTTGTAGTAACTGAGTGTATAAAGAACAAGGTTGTGTATATAAATGAATATATAATGTATGGAGTAGACTTTGATCTTAATATATTATGAAGGTGGACCTCATGAAGGAAGTTCCTCAGATTGCTGCGAGACAGCAAACAATGAATATGAGATTAGGATTAAGAAATGCTGAGTTTAAAGATGTGAGTCACCACACATTTGACTTTGCGGGGAAGTCATGTGCTGACGACTCGGACACACACATGCTCTTGCAAAGAAGCTGTGAGTTAATATTTCATGCAACAAATAGCAGGCAGGCAGACACACACAGAAGCCTGGACTGGATGGAGGTCCCCTCTGAAACATACATGTGACATTGAGGGCACAGAACACATCAATAAATCAACACCTGGATACTTTCTTTTGTCTTTCTTTTATCACAGAAGATGCAAGAGTTGTTCCTCAGGTCAGCACTTCTTGTTGCAGTCACACTCAGAGCAGCCAGAACAGGAGCAAAAGCCTTAATTGTCTTATATTGCACTTTGCAGGTGTGTAATTGTGCTGCCACTGCATGCTGGGAGGGAGCACAGGAAATAAAGCTGCAATACTCCAAGGGGGTTTTACAGCCTCAGTGAGGTTGCAAGCTGCCATAATCCCACAGATGCTAGGAAGCCTCCAGCAAATAAGCAAGTCCACATTTCCCTCTGATGAGTGCAGTTCAATCCCTGCAAGGCCTCAGCCTCCATCTTTTCCTGGCTTGGTCCATCTCACAAACCCGAGTTGAGGCCCAGCGGAAAAGAAAAGGAACGGTTACAAATCTTCAAAATGGCTCTGATGTTGAAGAATTACAAATATGTGCCGTCAAACTTTCTGTATTGTGACTCTCAAACTCTCGTATTCAAGTCTTGTGACTCACATGTGAGGTGGACATCTCACTAACACATAAAGTCCTACTGAAAGCCACTACTAGCGACCACGCAGTCTGATAGTTTATATATCAATGATGACATCTTAACATTGCAACACATGCCAATACGGCCGGGTTAACTTAGAAAGTCACATTTTAAAATTCCCGCCACACTTCCGGTTGAAAAACTCCTTTGGATATGATTTATGCGCGTGACGTCACAAAATCCACGGAAGTGTTTGGACCCCATCGGACCCGATACAAAAACCTCTTGTTTTCTTCGACAAAATTCCACAGTATTGTGGACATCTGTGTTGGTGAATCTTTTGCAATTTGTTTAATGAACAATGGAGGCTGCAAAGAAGAACGTTGTAGGTGGGATCGGTGTATTAGCGGCTAAGTACAACACTTACAGCAACACAACAAGGACTACTTACTACGCCTAGCCGATGCTTGCCGCCAAACCCACGGATGAAGTCCTTCGTCGCGCCGTCGATCGCTGGAACGCAGGTGAGCACGGGTGTTGATGGGAAGATGAGGGCTGGCTGGTGTAGGTGGAGCGCTAATGTTTTATCATAGTTCTGTGAGGTCCGGTTGCTAAGTTGCTAAATTAGCCTTAGCGTCGTTAGCAACAGCATTGTTAAGCCTTACCAGGCTGAGAATTTTTAACCGTGTAGTTACATGTCCATGGTTTAATAGTATTGTTGATCTTCTGTCTATCCTTCCAGTCAGGTGTTTATTTCTTTTGTTTCTATCTGCATTTGAGAACGATGCTATCACGTTAGCTCATGCTACAGAGGTTTGTCGATGATGTGTGTCCTTCGTCGCGCCGTCGATCGCTAGAACGCAGATGAGCACGGCTGTTGATGTAACCGTGTAGTTACATGTACATGGTTTAATAGTATTGTTGATCTTCTGTCTATCCTTCCAGTCAGGGGTTTATTTATTTTGTTTCTATATGCAGTTAAAGCATGATGCTATCACGTTAGCTCAGTAGCTAAGTGTGTCACCGATGTATTGTCATGGAGATAAAAGTCACTTTAAATGTCCATTTTGCGTTCTGGACTCTCATTTTCAAGAGGATATAGTATCCCAGGTGGTTTAAAATACAAATCCGTGATCTACAATAGAAAAGGAGAGTGTGGAATCCAATGAGCCAGCTTGTACCTAAGTTACGGTCAGAGCGAAAAAAGATACGTCCTGCACTGCCTCTCTAGTCCTTCACTGTAACGTTCCTCATCTACGAATCTTTCATCCTGGCTCCAATTAATGGGGTAATCGTCACTTTCTCGCTCCGAATCT
Source organism: Entelurus aequoreus (assembly GCF_033978785.1). NCBI lineage: Eukaryota > Metazoa > Chordata > Actinopteri > Syngnathiformes > Syngnathidae > Entelurus > Entelurus aequoreus. The sequence continues at coordinate 85,022,099 of NC_084736.1, forward strand.
CTCTCACTGCTGGTGTAAACAACGGGGAATTGTGAGGAATACTAGCTCCTGTGACGTCACGCTACTTCCGCTACAGGCAAGGCTTTTTTTTATCAGCGAGCAAAAGTTGCGAACTTTATCGTCGATTTTCTCTACTAAATCCTTTCAGCAAAAATATGGCAATATCGCGAAATGATCAAGTATGACACATAGAATGGATCTGCTATTCCCGTTTAAATAAAAAATAATAATTTCAGTAGGCCTTTAAACACATATAATGAATACAAATGATGCACTCTATTTTACAGACCATAGGGCGCACCGGATTATAAGGTGTACTGCCGATGAATGGTCTATGTTCCATCTTTTTTCATATATAAGGCGCATTAAAGGAGTCATATTATATATATTTTTCTAAATGTAAAAGACTTCCTTGTGGTCTACATAACATGTAATGCTGGTTCAAAATGTTGCATAGATGATGTTTTACTCATCATCTTCAACTCACTTTCTGACAGTCTCTTCAGGATGCACCATTTTGTGGGCGTGTCTTATTTACGTGCCTCCACTTGGACAGCGTCATCTTTGTTGTAGCGTGCAAGGACGGGAGTGGAAGAAGTGTCCAAAGATGGCGCTAACTGTTTTAATGACATCCACACTTGACTTCAATCAATAACGGAGCAGCATCTCCTCATCCGGAAACAACAACACAGGAAATGTGTCCCGTGAAAAACTGTCTAATAAGTAAAGTTCCTTGGGTGAATAATGTAAAGTCACTACACCGGTATGTTTTAGTGCTTTCATGGTGAGTTTACTGACAGATATAAGTAAGAACTTTACACTACTTTATATTAGAAATGGCAACATGAATGTCACATAACAAGAAGATAGAGAAAAAGAAGAAGATTATCCACTACAAAGTTGGACGCCCACAATTTTTCAGGACTTATGCAGATCCCAAATACACCTCAGCAGGTACCAGAAGGTAAGAAAAGCTGCTTTTGCATAATATTGTAAAACAAAATGGCAGATAATATGTCTTACCTTTTACACACAGCATAATAATACTCCTATGTTGAAGCACATCAAGTGGTGTGGCTTCATAGCTTACCAAAGTCCTACTCAAACATTTTGATAGATTTTTGAGCGCCGTGTGTAATGTTCTATATTTTCAATGGAACATTTAAAATGTTGCTGTTGTTTACTTGAATCATATTGCAGTCTACACATATCTCTTATGTCTGACTGCCATCTACTGGTCACACTTATCATTACACCATGTACCAAATAAAATTGCTTCTAAGTCGGTAAGCTCAACCAAACTTATTATGTCCATTAGGCGCACCGGGTTATAAGGCGCACTGTCGAGTTTTGAGGGGCAAAAAAAGATTTTAAGAGCGCCTTATAGTCCGGAACATTAACCCTTTCTTGCACAAATGATGTTGACCTGCTGAGCCATTTGGGTTTTATTTCTACAACTGGCAACGTTTAAATTGCACTTTAGTTTGATGCTGTTTTGTTGCAATTTGTCTGAAAAGGGACCCTCTAAAGCAGTGGTCCCCAACCACCGGGCCGCGGCCCGGGACCGATTGGTACCGGGCCGCACAAGAATTAAAAAAATAAATACATAAAAAAATTTTTTTTTTTTTTTTTTATGAAATCAACATAAAAAACACAATATATACATTATACATCAATATAGATCAATACAGTCTGCAGGGATGCAGTCCGTAAGCACACATGATTGTATTTATTTATGTAAAAAAATAAAATATATATCTATTTATTTTTGGTGGTGGTCGGAGGTGAATGAATAATAGGTGGTGGTCGGAAGTGAATGAATAATAGGTGGTGGTCGGAGGTGAATGAATGATAGGTGGTGGTCGGAGGTGAATGAATGATAGGTGGTGGTCGGAGGTGAATGAATGATAGGTGGTGGTCGGAGGTGAATGAATGATAGGTGGTGGTCGGAGGTGAATGAATAATAGGTGGTGGTCGGAGGTGAATGAATGATAGGTGGTGGTCGGAGGTGAATGAATGATAGGTGGTGGTCGGAGGTGAATGAATGATAGGTGGTGGTCGGAGGTGAATGAATGATAGGTGGTGGTCGGAAGTGAATGAATAATAGGTGGTGGTCGGAAGTGAATGAATAATAGGTGGTGGTCGGAGGTGAATGAATGATAGGTGGTGGTCGGAGGTGAATGAATGATAGGTGGTGGTCGGAGGTGAATGAATGATAGGTGGTGGTCGGAAGTGAATGAATAATAGGTGGTGGTCGGAAGTGAATGAATAATAGGTGGTGGTCGGAGGTGAATGAATGATAGGTGGTGGTCGGAGGTGAATGAATGATAGGTGGTGGTCGGAGGTGAATGAATGATAGGTGGTGGTCGGAAGTGAATGAATAATAGGTGGTGGTCGGAAGTGAATGAATAATAGGTGGTGGTCGGAGGTGAATGAATGATAGGTGGTGGTCGGAGGTGAATGAATGATAGGTGGTGGTCGGAGGTGAATGAATGATGAATGAATGAATGAATGATAGGTGGTGGTCGGAGGGGCCGTAGGTGCAAACTGGCAGCCTCGCTTCCTTTCAGTCTACCCCAGGGCAGCTGTGGCTACAAAAGTAGCTTACCACCACCACCACCACCACCATGTGTGAATGAATGATGGGTTGGCACTTCTCTGTGAGCACTTTGAGTATCTAACAATAGAAAAGTGTGATATAAAATCTAATTACATTTTAGATTGCCCACACACTTTGAGCTCCAAAAGGAGGCCTTCACCAGTCTGCTGGCCTCACCTGCACAAGACTTCAGGCACATTTCTTTGGTGGTGGTGTCCTCACAATCCCCTCCAAGGTTTCTCATTGTCATCCCATTGGGTTGAGTTTTTCCTTGCCCTGATGTGGGATCTGAGCCCAGGATGTGGTTGTGGCTTGTGCAGCCCTTTGAGACACTTGTGATTTAGGGCTATATAGATAAACTTTGATTGATTGATCAGCTTTTCCATATTTTCATAGATAAATGTCAGCTGTTTGGATATCATCTTACCATTCTTGGCTACAGGAGAAAATGATTATTATCTTCACAGATTTGTTCCAAGATTGACATGCTAAATATTTGTACACATTTCCCACCAAACAGATCCAATAAGGTTGCTTGATTGGCAGACATATTTGCACACCCAAGTGACCTTCTAGCCTGCCACTCCTTACTTCACCACACATTCTGCCTTGGGCTTGGATTGATATACTAAGATTGCCCAAGGCATCAAATTGCTAATGTGAAAATATAGAGGTAGTCTCTGTGGTGGCCAAGCAACTGCAGCATCGCCCCAAATACTGTAAGATTACTCATAGGAGCTTCAGGGGAGAGTGATATCCTGTCACTCTGTCTGACAAGAAGGAAGAGGCCATCAGCAAACTATGTTAGCAAGGAAAGGAACACCTCAAACATTCCATAAACCATCACCTGCACTAATTGCATGTGCAAGATATGAAGCACCGGCTTCAGTTAAATGTTTTACATGCTTTGGCTTTGAATAGGTCAAAATAGAGAAGTATCTGGTTGGCATGGCAACATCATCATCAACCTAATCAAAAAGGAAATGCTTGTTCAAACATTTATTGATCCGTGTGCACAGCAGAAAATGTAAATCCCTTGTAAAACTATATAAAAACTACAAATACAACAAAAATACTGACAGCTTAATAGAAATGTGTTAGACGCACTGCATTGTTTGACATGTGTACTTTGCATGCAAATAAACCATCTGCTCATGTGCAAAACACAAATATTGAAATTCAAGGATCAGCAATAATTTATCTTTTTAGGAATGAAGTTAATAATGATAATAATTAAAAAGAGGAAATATAAAATGCATCCATGTTTGTACCATACAGTGTTTAGCTTTCTTCAAAGGAATACTTTGACATTTATATCCACAGTTAATCAGTTTTAGAGTAGATTGCAAACGTGTTTGTCATATTCACAGCATGTTGGATTTGATTTGCAAGACACTTGCATACAAGTCAAGAAAACAATAAAGGACTTTAATTCAGGGATCTTTTACATTGTTATTAAATCCCACTATGGCACTTTAGTACAAACCCCGTTTCCATATGAGTTGTGAAATGGTGTTAGATGTAAATATAAACAGAATACAATGATTTGCAAATCCTTTTCAAGCCATATTCAGTTGAATATGCTACAAAGACAACATATTTCATGTTCAAACTCATAAACATTTTTTTTTGTGCAAATAATCATTAACTTTATAATTTGATGTCAGCAACACGTGACAAAGAAGTTGGGAAAGGTGGCAATAAATACTGATAAAGTTAAGGAATGCTCATCAAACACTTATTTGGAACATCCCACAGGTGTGCAGGCTAATTGGGAACAGGTGGGTGCCATGATTGGCTATAAAAGTAGATTCCATGAAATGCTCAGTCATTCACAAACAAGGATGGGGCGAGGGTCACCACTTTGTCAACAAATGCCTGAGCAAATTGTTGAACAGTTTAAGAACAACCTTTCTCAAGCAGCTATTGGAATGAATTTAGGGATTTCACCATCCACGCTCCGTAATATCATCAAAGAGAATGTGGAGAAATCACTGCACGTAAGCAGCTAAGCCCGTGACCTTCCATCCCTCAGGCTGTACTGCATCAACAAGCCACATCAGTGTGTAAAGGATATCACCACATGGGCTCAGGAACACTTCAGAAACCCACTGTCAGTAACTACAGTTGGTCGCTACATCTGTAAGTGCAAGTTAAAACTCTCCTATGCAAGGCGAAAACCGTTTATCAACAACACCCAGAAACGCCGTCGGCTTCGCTGGGCCTGAATTCATCTAAGATGGACTGATACAAAGTGGAAAAGTGTTCTGTGGTCTGACGAGTCCACATTTCAAATTGTTTTTGGAAACTGTGGACGCCGTGTCCTCCGGACCAAAGAGGAAAAGAACCATCCGGATTGTTCTATGGTCAAAGTGTAAAAGGCAGCATGTGTGATGGTATGGGGGTGTATTAGTGGCCAAGACATGGGTAACTTACACATCTGTGAAGGCACCATTAATGCTGAAAGGTACATACAGCTTTTGGAGCAACATATGTTACCATCCAAGCAACGTTACCATGGACGCCCCTGCTTATTTCAGCAAGACAATGCCTAAAATAGCAGAAGGGAGACCCCCGGACTGTTGAACAACTTAAGCTGTACATCAAGCAAGAATGGGAAAGAATTCCACTTCAAAAATGTGTCTCCTCACTTCCCAAACCTTTACTGAGTGTTGTTAAAAGGAAAGGCCATGTAACACAGTGGTGAACATGCCCTTTCCCAACTACTTTGGCACGTGTTGCAGCCACGAAATTCTAAGTTCATTATTATTTGCAAAAAAAAAATAAAGTTTATGAGTTTGAACATGAAATATGTTGTCTTTGTAGCATATTCAACTGAATATGGCTTGAAAAGGATTTGCAAATCATTGTATTCTGTTTATATTTACATCTAACACCATTTCCCAACTCATATGGAAACGGGGTTTGTAGTAACTGATGTCGCCTAATAAAGGATTTCATTGAGTTGAGTTTCAAAGATCACATCTTGAGAAATATTACATTGAGTATTTCCTCTCTAGTTTGTCTGCGGTTGAATCTATTGATAGAAATGTCAATCTATTCCTTTGAGCAAATATCTTCCCTCCAATGCACATCAACATGATGCTATTAGGAGGCAAAGCAGTTACAGTATCTACATCACAAACAAAGAAGAAAACATGTGCATCACATTCAAAAATGCCATCCAGTGTCTCTGAAATATAAAAGGATTGGATCCCAACACCCACACCGCCATTGGACACCATAACTAACTGCTGTATGTCCAATGTAGTCCCTGCTTTTGATCATTGTGAAGAACACACTGTAGCTTCATCAATATAAAATATGGAATGCTGTTAAGCAGCGTCAAGCTTTTTTTTCTTTATGCTATGAAAATTGTTGCCATCAAATCTTGCCTTGAGGAATATAAAAATGTCTCTGAGCGGCACAGGAAAACCAAATGTTAAATACGTGACTCAGATGATCCTGCATCTCTTGTTACCTGTGGCGTCTGACAAATAAAAGGTGTGTGCGGCCCTACTGGGGGCTGTGCTCATACGAGGGGAACATGGACTTCCGTGTTTTTGGAGGCGGCGGCGGCGGCTTGCTATCAACTTTCATTGGCAGCGGAGGAGTGAACTGCAAGGAGAAGGAGAAACTGCTGTTATATTTCTGAATATTTCAGTGTTTATATGCCATTAAATATGCATTAGCGGGTGGGATGGCATTTTATCTGAGCAGATGCACCTCTGAAGGGAAGCCGGCGTTGTCAATCTCGTGCGGATGCTTCTTTGGCGGCATAGGTGGAGGCGTCCCTGGGGTGTCCGTGGCGTTGGCATCGTTGTCACTGAGAAGTGATGAGAAACCTACCACATAAGAGAAGAAATCAAATCCTTTCAGACGGCGTGCATCTGTGGAGGTGTGAGCTCTAATTTGAGCTTCTCGGCAGAATGTGCTTCCACAAGGTTGTGGTCAGAGTGCGGGGAATAAAGACAGTCCAATGAAGACATGCGGTGTTTGTGTTCTGCAGTTGTGTGTTCCATACTTGAGCTGCGAGGAGTGTGAGGAGACGCAGGTAGAGGGCTGAGGGGGTTGGACAGGCTGAGCTGGGAGGACACGCCCTGGAATAAGGAGAGCGTGAGCCGTCTGTCTCCTAATTGTAAACTCTTGGGTCTTTGCTGCTTCTCAGCAGGGGTCTGAAATGAAAGTGTGCAGCAAAGAGTGAAAAAGGCAAATGGAGCTAGTCCCAATTCACAGCTGGATAAAAAAAAGCTAATATGAGGCTGCTATTGGTTGATGAATATTTAACATGCTCACCTCATCTCCATCCGACGGTCTCTCCAGCAGGACCTGAGACTTGCTCACGCTCCACTCTTTCCTGTTCTTTCTCCCAATCCTGTTGTCCTCCTCTGAGCGGCACAAAAGTGAGGTCCTGCGATCGCTGGGGCGGGACAACAAGGAACTGCTTGTGAATGACAGGGACAGACAAACAGATGAGGATGAACAATACATAGAGGAGGTGTGGTTTTCATTGATTGATTGAGACTTTTATTAGTAGGTTGCACAGTGAAGTACATATTCCGTACAATTGACCACTAAATGGTAACACCCCAAAAAGTTTTTCAACTTGTTTAAGTCGGGGTCCACTTAAATTGATTCATGGTACAGATATATACTATCATATATACTATCATCATAATACAGTCATCACACAAGATAATCACATTGAATTATTTACATTATTTACAATCAGGGGTGTGGGGGGGGGGGGTATGGACATCAAGTAGTGGACATAGAGAGAGAGAGAGAGAGAGAGAGAGAGAGAGAGAGAGAGAGAGAGAGAGAGAGAGAGAGAGGAGAGAGATCAGAAGGCATAAGAAAAAGTATCTGCATTTGATTGTTTACATTTGATTATTAGCAATCCGGGGAGGGTGTTAGTTTAGGGTTGTAGCTGCCTGGAGGTGAACTTTTATTGCGCTTTTTGAAGGAGGATAGAGATGCCCTTTCTTTTATACCTGTTGGGAGCGCATTCCACATTGATGTGGCATAGAAAGAGAATGAGTTAAGACCTTTGTTAGTTCGGAATCTGGGTTTAACGTGGTTAGTGGAGCTCCCCCTGGTGTTGTGGTTATGGCGGTCATTTATGGTGATACTGTACGTCTAGACAACATAAGTCTAGTCTCACTGTGTGTACGTCTAGACAACATAAGTCTAGTCTCACTGTGTGTACGTCTAGACAACATAAGTCTAGTCTCACTGTGTGTACGTCTAGACAACATAAGTCTAGTCTCACTGTGTGTACGTCTACACAACATAAGTCTAGTCTCACTGTGTGTACGTCCAGACAACATAAGTCTAGTCTCACTGTGTGTACGTCCAGACAACATAAGTCTAGTCTCACTGTGTGTACGTCCAGACAACATAAGTCTAGTCTCACTGTGTGTACGTCTAGACGACATAAGTCTAGTCTCACTGTGTGTACGTCCGGACGACATAAGTCTAGTCTCACTGTGTGTACGTCTAGACGACATAAGTCTAGTCTCACCGTGTGTACGTCTAGACAACATAAGTCTAGTCTCACCGTGTGTACGTCCAGACAACATAAGTCTAGTCTCACTGTGTGTACGTCCAGACGACATAAGTCTAGTCTCACTGTGTGTACGTCTAGACGACATAAGTCTAGTCTCACTGTGTGTACGTCCAGACGACATAAGTCTAGTCTCACTGTGTGTACGTCCGGACGACATAAGTCTAGTCTCACCGTGTGTACGTCCAGACAACATAAGTCTAGTCTCACCGTGTGTACGTCCAGACGACATAAGTCTAGTCTCACCGTGTGTACGTCTAGACGACATAAGTCTAGTCTCACCGGGTGTACGTCCAGACGACATAAGTCTAGTCTCACTGTGTGTACGTCTAGACAACATAAGTCTAGTCTCACTGTGTGTACGTCCAGACGACATAAGTCTAGTCTCACCGGGTGTACGTCCAGACGACATAAGTCTAGTCTCACTGTGTGTACGTCTAGACGACATAAGTCTAGTCTCACTGTGTGTACGTCTAGACGACATAAGTCTAGTCTCACCGGGTGTACGTCCAGACGACATAAGTCTAGTCTCACTGTGTGTACGTCTAGACGACATAAGTCTAGTCTCACTGTGTGTACGTCTAGACGACATAAGTCTAGTCTCACTGTGTGTACGTCCAGACGACATAAGTCTAGTCTCACTGTGTGTACGTCTAGACGACATAAGTCTAGTCTCACTGTGTGTACGTCCAGACGACATAAGTCTAGTCTCACTGTGTGTACGTCTAGACGACATAAGTCTAGTCTCACTGTGTGTACGTCCAGACGACATAAGTCTAGTCTCACTGTGTGTACGTCTAGACAACATAAGTCTAGTCTCACTGTGTGTACGTCTAGACGACATAAGTCTAGTCTCACCGTGTGTACGTCCAGACGACATAAGTCTAGTCTCACCGTGTGTACGTCTAGACGACATAAGTCTAGTCTCACCGTGTGTACGTCTAGACAACATAAGTCTAGTCTCACTGTGTGTACGTCCAGACAACATAAGTCTAGTCTCACTGTGTGTACTTCTAGACAACATAAGTCTAGTCTCACTGTGTGTACGTCTAGACAACATAAGTCTAGTCTCACTGTGTGTACGTCTAGACAACATAAGTCTAGTCTCACTGTGTGTACGTCTAGACAACATAAGTCTAGTCTCACTGTGTGTACGTCTAGACAACATAAGTCTAGTCTTACCGTGTGTACGTCTAGACAACATAAGTCTAGTCTCACCGTGTGTACGTCTAGACAACATAAGTCTAGTCTCACCGTGTGTACGTCTAGACAACATAAGTCTAGTCTCACCGTGTGTACGTCTAGACGACATAAGTCTAGTCTCACCGTGTGTACGTCTAGACGACATAAGTCTAGTCTCAACGTGTGTACGTCCAGACGACATAAGTCTAGTCTCACTGTGTGTACGTCTAGATGACATAAGTCTAGTCTCACTGTGTGTACGTCCAGACGACATAAGTCTAGTCTCACTGTGTGTACGTCTAGACGACATAAGTCTAGTCTCACTGTGTGTACGTCCAGACGACATAAGTCTAGTCTCACTGTGTGTACGTCTAGACAACATAAGTCTAGTCTCACTGTGTGTACGTCTAGACAACCTAAGTCTAGTCTCACTGTGTGTACGTCTAGACAACACAAGTCTAGTCTCACCGTGTGTACGTCCAGACAACATAAGTCTAGTCTCACTGTGTGTACGTCCAGACAACATAAGTCTAGTCTCACTGTGTGTACGTCCAGACAACATAAGTCTAGTCTCACTGTGTGTACGTCTAGACAACATAAGTCTAGTCTCACTGTGTGTACGTCTAGACAACATAAGTCTAGTCTTACCGTGTGTACGTCTAGACAACATAAGTCTAGTCTCACCGTGTGTACGTCTAGACAACATAAGTCTAGTCTCACCGTGTGTACGTCCAGACAACATAAGTCTAGTCTCACCGTGTGTACGTCCAGACAACATAAGTCTAGTCTCACTGTGTGTACGTCTAGACGACATAAGTCTAGTCTCACTGTGTGTACGTCTAGACAACATAAGTCTAGTCTCACTGTGTGTACGTCTAGACAACATAAGTCTAGTCTCACTGTGTGTACGTCTAGACAACATAAGTCTAGTCTCACTGTGTGTACGTCTAGACGACATAAGTCTAGTCTCACTGTGTGTACGTCTAGACGACATAAGTCTAGTCTCACCGTGTGTACGTCTAGACAACACAAGTCTAGTCTCACTGTGTGTACGTTGTCATAAGTCTAGTCTCACTGTGTGTACGTCTAGACAACATAAGTCTAGTCTCACTGTGTGTACGTCTAGACAACATAAGTCTAGTCTCACTTAAGTTGCTGCACGGCATTCTCTCCCTCATCTTAAACGGGACTTGTCACGCAAAACCAACTTTTCTTACCTATTGGTACATGTTTTATGTGTTTGGCATCTGCAGAAGTCCCAAAAAGTTGAAAACAAACTGGAGGCATAGCTGAGATATTTCTAAAACAATCTCGCCTTCCTCCAAACGAGCCATTTGAAACTTGCACAACGTGTGAGGTTTTTCCAACACATAAGGTCAGCAGATATCTTCATGTATGGTAGAGATTTACCCAAAGAGCTTGAGAATGGCTCGTACATGCACATGCATCACCCGCTGTTGCCACTTCTACAGAAGCAGTGAAGTTGTCACCTTGTGTAAATGCTCAATAAAAAGAGAATACAACAAATCCTTTTCAACTTATATTCAATTGAATAGACTGCAAAGACAAGATATTTCATGTTCACACTGAGATACTTTTTTTTTTTTTTTTTGGCAGCAACACATTGCAAAAAAGGCATTTTTACCACTGTGTTACATGGCCTTTCCTTTTAACAACACTCAGTAAAGGTTTGGGAAGTGAGGAGACACATTTTTGAAGTGGAATTCTTTCCCATTCTTGCTTGATGTACAGCTTAAGTTGTTCAACAGTCCGGGGTCTCTTTTGTGGTATTTTAGGCTTCATAATGCGGCATTGTCTTGCTGAAATAAGCAGGGGCGTCCATGATAACAACACATGTTGCTCCAAAAGCTGTATGTACCTCTCAGCATTAATGGTGCCTTCACAGATGTGTAAGTTACCCATGTCTTGGCCACTAATACACCCCCATACCATCACACATGCTGGCTTTTGAACTTTGCGTTGATAACAGTCTGGATGGTTCGCTTCCCCTTTGGTCCGGATGACACGATGTCGAATATTTCCAAAAACAATTTGAAATGTGGACTCGTCAGACCACAGAACACTTTTCCACTTTGTATCAGTCCATCTTAGATGAGCTCGGGCCCAGCGAAGCCGGCGATGTTTCTGGGTGTTGTTGATAAATGTATTTGGCTTTGCATAGTAGAGTTTTAACTTGCACTTACAGATGTAGCGACCAACTGTAGTTACTGACAGTGGTTTTCTGAAGTGTTCCATGTGGTGATATCCTTTACACACTGATGTCGCTTTTTGATGCAGTACCGCCTGAGGGATCCAAGGTCACGGGCATTCAATGTGGGTTTTCAGCCTTGCCGCTTACATGTAGTGATTTCGCCAGATTCTCTGAACCTTTTGATGATATTACGGAGTGTAGATGGTGAAATCCCTAAATTCCTTGCAATAGCTGGTTGAGAAATGTTGTTCTTAAACAATTTGCTCAGGCATTTGTTGACAAAGTGGTGACCCTCGCCCCGTCCTTGTTTGTGACTGACTGAGCATTTCATGGTCATGTTTGAACATCCTGGTACTAACACGTATCTGGACCGTGATCATTAAACCATGACTATTTAGTCAAAATACATATATCATGTAGCACCTATTAATGGATTCAATTTGTATTTTGACAGGTGATATTAAACTGCCAAACTCCCACACATAAACACACATTTAGTAGTTTTTGTAGCGTGCAGACACACACTACATCACCATGGTGACACATGTTCATGTGACAAGCACCGCGTACATTTAGAACGCCTTTTCACATTCAAAGTGATCTTTTTCATGAACGTCAATGACATTCACAAGTGGTAGTACAACTCCAAGCTTCATGACTTTACCACAACCAAAAAAAAGGTGTCATCCGCCTAATTGGTTCACTTTCCACGACTTAAAGGGTCATATTATGATATTTTCTTTCTACATTTAAAAGACTTCCTTGTGGTCTACATAACATGTGATGGTGGTTCTTTGTTCAGATGATGTTTTACAGACTGTCTACAAGCCGCTTTCTGACCGTCTCATGTTGTAGTTTGTTGCGCTTCTATACGGAGTCAACTGACTGATAGAAGTCCCAACTATGGGTTACTTTGTATTAGAAATGGCAACAGCGAAGGTTGCATGTACGAGCCAGTCTGCCCCACAACAAGAGCACAGAAAAAAAGATTGAGTTTATGGCGGACTCGTTGCTTTTGCATAATCGCTCCCCTTTAAGCACTTTTGCCTAACTTACACAAACAAGAAGAAGGTGCATAACTTCAAGTGCCTAAAAAAGACCTCAGCGCAGATGGGAGAGTAGAGTCAAAGGAGCACAAAGCAAACTACAACAAACTTGGACAAAAGGAGCGGGACTAACTCTTGGGAGGAAATGTAGGAATGTCCGTCGGATGATGCAGAGCCACTGGAGGCGCTGGAGAGGGTTGAGACAGTGGACATGCGACGCAGTGTGGAGGACAGGATGTAGGGCATCACAACAGAGCCTACGCGACTCTTCTTCCTCTCAGTGAGAGAGCAGGGCTGGGACACACAAATAGGATTAAGCATCATTAGAGAATCCATGCAGGGGAGGCACACAATGACAGACGCCAGCCACAAAGGAGCAGCTACAATTTATTAGCCTGGACTAATATAATGTACACTCTGCTTTGAATGCGGGAGGAAGTGAAGGAGGCCAAAGGCTTAAGTTGGCACTTTCTTCCTTTAAATTGAGTTTGCACTTGGCAACGCACCAAGGTTATGACGCCGTAATGCTTCTCCACTTTCTCCCGAAGGTCCTGGAAACAAGTAACCAGACGGTTGTGTAAGGGCTTCAGCTGCTCGGTCGTCTTCTCCCCGTGGATGCGGATACCATCTGCCAAGAGAGGGATCTGAAAGGGAAGACAGGCACTTGAAGAGTTACGCAATGTTGAGCTTTTGCCAACAAAACTGGGGTGCACAGATTTACCTGCAGGGCGATGAGGTGTTTAAGGGAATCAATACGTTCGCGGTCTCCCGGGTGCTCGTGGATGTAGGTGTCAGTGAAAAATGCCTACGGAGGACAGATATTTTCAAGCATTTTTCACATGAACACTTTAAATGATCACCTTTGTAAACAGAGCAAGAACTGATGGTCTCTATTTGTATTAGTTAAACATACACATCAAGTATATTTGTATAGGATGATGCATGTTTTTTGTCTCTAGACATTCAATAACCCTTTAGTCACCTTATAATTCAATATAGTAAGTCTTCCTGAGGCTGAGCCAATCAGTGACCACAATACTGATTGATTTGCTCTCCTCTAGTGGCCAACACTACTGTACTATTAATACTTTTACTTGATTTAGACATTTTCTACTTGAAACTTCTTAATAAATTGTAGAATTAGCTTTTTTTTTAATAAAACTCTGCGGTGTGGCAAAGCAGCAATGTTTGAAGCACGACGTGGCGAGGGACAACTTTACTTCATTTAACAAACAATCAATATTTAGACATCTGTCCACGGATTCACAATCGTCCACGTTTCAATCGGGAAACGTCAAATAATCGATCATTTTTCCCACCTCTACCTCGTTATGCGCCAGAGAATAAGAAGAGAGCAAGAAGGATCAATGTTGCTGACTCAGCAACTTTGCTATTTTTAGCGGGTTAATTAGACCCCCTCTAGAAAAAAAAAGCAATTAACAACAGATCTAATTAAGAGACTTAACTCTGACAAGAAAGCAGTAACCGCGAGTGCTGCTGTGGACACTTCCCACGACTGAAAGTGCACAGAGGAGACTGCATCTTGTTTGGAAATTTAAAAAAAAAAAGCAAAAAGAATTGAAGGTTGATTTGTAGTTCTAAACATATTTCTTCTCCTTTTTTTGTTTTTACTCACTTTTTTGCAAAAGGCCAATTATGCAAATTAGAAAATGACACCAAACAGAATGCAGTCCTTTTGGAAACACTGACATTGAGCAAAACTGCATTCTTGATTAATTGCATATAATTTATCATAAAATCTATATGAAAATAGACATTATATAGACGCATAAAAGGGCCTTTAGGTGCTGTGCAGACATCTTGATCCAATAACTGAACAGGCAAGCTTCATTACTTGTTAGGTGTGTAATTTGGCACACTAACCGCGTCAAATCATTTCCCAACTCAATTATTTTCATAGAGAGTCTGATCCTACATGCAGCTAAAATCCCAACAGTGTGTCGCTGTAGAAGACCTTCTCATAGTTGGAGAAGCCGCCCATGACGGCAGGGTCAACAATGCCGCTGAGCATCATGGACAATGGGTTGATGGACAAGGAGCGGTCGCAGGCTTGTTGTTGGACCAGGTTACTCAGCTTTTCATTGGCCATCTCCATGGTCTCGATGGCATTCTGCAGCGGACTGATCTCTTCCTGCAAAGAGAAGGTTGTTTATCAGAATGAAGAAGAGTTAGATTAATGCTAGGCTTTGAATAGAAAAAACATAACAGCGCTGCTTCTTACCACTGAGACAGATTTGACTTCAAACCATTTCAGAATCCCTGGGAAGTGATAGGCAGTAAAATAAGTGCTTCTCTCAATCCACATGGTCTGCAGGGATCCATTCATGACAAGAAAATATAAAGAAAATTGAGTTACAGCCACATAACACAAGGATGCTTATACATTTGGAGGAATTTATGGTGGTGAGATTACAGATATGATCTTTAATCTGTCAAGAATATTAAAAGCCCCTCACTGCAAACTCATTGTCTGGATCCTTTTCACCCTTTCTGAAGGGCCGAGAGTACTGGAATTGGTCCACTTCATTGGTTCGGTAATAACTGCAAGAAAAAATAATTTGTGAGTCTGGCTGATAGAATTATAAATCTCAGGATGTCTGATGGTTCTGTTATTCACTTTAATATTTGCTCTGGAACCCCCTTGTCTTTAAACTGCTGTGGGACAACAAGCACCGGCTTGACTGTAAAGCACTGGATGTCTAAAGTTCAGATAAGGATAAAGAAAAGAAATACTCTGATGGAGAAGTTAAATCAAACTATTTTTTTTCTTCTTAATTTGGTGACTGTGTGAATGTAAGTTTGCATCCACAGAATTGAGAAGTTTGATGGCAATTCATATCTTTTCAGTTTCCCCCACATCAACATATGAGATAACGTGTACTTTACGAAACAATCCTAAGAACAATACAGTGGCACAATGATCACTTCTCAAGATTCCATTTTGCCAAAATGTTGCCAGAAATGTTCCCTAGTTTTTGTATACCGTAATTTCCGGACTATAAGCCGCACCAGCTAAATTTAGGGGAAAATACAGATTGCTCCATATATAAGCCGCACCCGACTATAAGCCGCAGGGTTTTGATGTGTAATTAGCGTAGTATATAGGGGTTCCTGCTACCACGGAGGGGATTGTCGGGACAGAGATGACTGTTTGGGAGCGCAAAGCGTCCCATTTATTAACAATAAATCTTTCAATCATTCAATCAAACTTTCACATCTTTGACATGGCGAACAGCATTCGTGCAGAGTACAAATAATACAACGGTGCAAAGTAAAACGAAGTGCTCGCATGTACGTTATCAAAATAACCAGCCTACCGGTATATGAAAAGTCAGTCTTTAATCATTGTGTCATCGTCTTCCTCCTGCGTACTAAAACCACCCAAATCCTCTTCGTCGGTGTCGGAGAAGAACAGGCCGTAAATAAGCCGCACCCTTGTATAAGCCGCAGGGACCAGAACGAGGGGAAAAAGTAGCGGCTTATAGTCCGGAAATTACGGTACCTTTTTGCTTATGGTATGACAAAACATTGCGCCGGCCGAACAAACTAGGGCATTACCTGTGATTATGTGATATGATTGTTCAGTTTGAAGGGTTTTCTTGGTATATTACTATGGTTTATCTATGAAAATCAACCTCATTCTTGCCAATTAAAAAAAAAGAAAATATTGTTTTGCTGTGTAATTGCATCATGTTACCACCAGATGACATCAAAAAACAATGCACAATTTTCAGAGCTTTGATGAGCTTAAACTGCCATTAAACGGCTGAAATGCAATAGAAATGATCTTTACTTCTGTGAACAAACTCAACCATGTCTTTCCCTCTCATTCTAACTCAGTAAGCACTGTAAAAATAATATATTTGTCTAATTGTCTACTGCAGCAAAATGAAAGTTGTCATGAATGATTGATTTATTCAAAGCTGTAGTTACCCAACTTCAAATATTCCACTCTCAACTTATTTTTTTAGAAATATTGCATGTTTTACATTTTCCCATTATAAAGAAAGTTATTTTTGACAAAAGCCCATAAAACATGGCACGACACCACTAAGGGGAGTTAATAAAGAATGCATCACTAGAAGAAAAACTTGTCATAAAGTACGAAGGTGGTGTCCTTGGGGCTCTCTTTTGCAGTCTTCAATAAAAAGGTCAAAGAGAATTTTACCTTTTTAATTCATTATTTTTAGATATTTTGCTGCATGTAAAACTATAATTATCGCCTATAAAATATATTTTGTGTTACTATTTTTGATCTCTATGACAGTCTGTTTGGATTTACATGATTTTTTTTATGGGAACACCATTTGGTTTTCGTCAAACTTTTTGGAACGGATTACAAAAAAAATATTGGAAAGGATTACAAACAAAATACTAGCGTATTTAAAAAGAAAATAAAAAAACTAACATTTTGTCTTGCCCTAAAAAGTGTTTTACAAAACTTCATACCAATTTACAACACATCCAGCTCAAAATGTAATGTTCCAAAAATAAGGAGGTGATTGGAGGATATATTAAAATAAGGAGGTAATTGGAGGATACATTAAAATAAGGAGGTGATTGGAGGATATATTAAAATAAGGAGGTAATTGGAGGATACATTAAAATAAGGAGGTGATTGGAGGATACATTAAAATAAGGAGGTAATTGGAGGATACATTAAAATAAAGAGGTGATTGGAGGATACATTAAAATAAGGAGGTAATCGGAGGATACATTAAAATAAGGAGGTGATTGGAGGATACATTAAAATAAGGAGGTGATTGGAGGATACATTAAAATAAGGAGGTGATTGGAGGATACGTTGTGCGGGAGAGTTGCTGATGTTGTCTCCAGGAGGCGCTGTGCTGGTCATCCGAGCAGCATTTGGGAACTGAGAGAGCAGCTTTAAACTGAAGTCTTCAAGCCACTCGTACTCTTTGCCTCTGTATATGAACATCTTGTTCTGGAACACAAAATGTCAATTTTGAACATAATCACATACATTGAACTACGGTAGTATCCCTTCTTGTATCTGGAGTTGTGTCAAACAAGTTTCTTGAATGTGTCAAAAAAATGATTGTTTTTTTGTTGCTTATTAAAAGAATAAACCAAGATATTGTCTCACCTTGTTAAGAGATTAAAATACATTATTTTTAGTGTGTTTGTGCAAAAGCTTCAATATAGTAAGTTGTTGTTACTTTGCTATTGCACCATCAAAAAGGTGTTGACATAAAAATAGCATTACTGCATATCTTTACAAATGTTTCAGAGAGCTAGTTCATTGGAAAAGGAGATTTACTTCATTTAATGAAATAAGCAGTCAGTTCTTACCCTGAGGAAAGAAGGGAATCCAAGACCATAATAGCCCACTGCAAAGTATTCTGGTTGTGGTCGCATGGCATTCATTATTTGTTCATAGAACTCTGCTTGTTTTTTCTGCAAGAGATTTAAACAAAATGTTGACATAGTATCTGTTGCTGTCTATCATTGGTATGTGTTGACAGAATAAAATGATTTACAACCGGTTACTGTCGATAACGATTATGAAAACAACACAGTTACATGCGATTCATTTTGCTTGTTATACAAACACACAGCAGGGGGCCTATTACAGTTAAGTACTAAACATGAGAAGTTTGCAACCTAGTTTTTCAAGATACATTTAAATTCAACTTGCATTTGTAGACAAACACACATTTATCTTTTTTTTTTTTTTTTAAACTAATTGCACTCAGCCTTTGGCAGCTTGACACATTTCTGCTCTCATTCATTAAGCATATTTTACAGCACATGAGAGAACATTTGAAATGTATCTTTACTTTTTGGGATGTTGCGTGAAATAATCCTTTGGTGTGCTGCTATTTAGTTCAGGGTTGAATTATAAAGCGCATGCTTCTTACCAGCAGCTGGCTGAGCTCCATGAAGTCAAACATGTGGCTCTCGTGCATCTTGGCCAGCTGCTTGCCGAGCTCAATGGCCTTCTCCCACATCTAAGATCATGTGCATAAGTCAGTTCAAAGGAGGCATAAACACAAGCGCACCACGCAGAGCTTTGCAGGGTTTCCCCTACATATAATTGCCACAGCAAATAAAAGCCGCCACACCTTCAAAAATGTTTTTTTTTTTTTAACGTGAAAACAAATGAAAGTAGCATTCAGAAGAAGTCACACAAAGTCCGCCCCTATTTTTTTACTCTTATTGCCAATCTTATGCTAACATAAACTCAATTCCATCACATGTCTATCTTTGTCTTTTACTCTAAGACACAACAATAATTCCTCATTCTACGCCAATCACCTTCCAGGCATGGTACGGAGACAAACATGGGAACTCTGAACATTACCACACAAAAACACTAACATCAACACCAGCAGGTTGTGATACTATCCCCCCTTTTTAAAGTCCTTTGACAACAAAATCTCTTAAGTGGACTGGTCGCCGCCTGAGGTCCGGTGCTCTTTTTAACTATTATTGCCAATCGTAACTTTCACGACCATGGGAACTACGCACATATAAAAACAAACACAAACATCAACACCAGCAGGTCCAGTGTTTCCCACACATTCATTTATTTGTGGCGGTCCTTTCTAGCTTCTCAAGCAAATCATATAGTTGATGTAGATGCCCATATAGGCTGTTCACATTTGCTTTACAAAAGGGAAGTGTAGGATACTTCTCTTGTTGCCTTATTTGTATTTGACCACTACTGTTTTCTGTTTATTTGTTACTGACTGTGGCAGGACACCTCTGCCTCTGTTTCACTTTATGTTGCTGGTAAATAATATGGCTGTAGTAGTAGGCTAAAGTTAAATTATTTAGTATGCACTAATTAAAGGGGCAGAGCTTTAAGAGACATTTTAGCTTTTATATTTTATAAGATATATTTTTTGTAAGAACCACAATTAATAAATATATTTCAGTGAATAACTTATTGTTCAAATCTGTATATAAATATGTACATAAAGTGTTGTAATTATATTGTAAAATGGATGGATGGATGGACGTTTAAAACAAAACTGTTATTATTAATTAGTCAGTATACATTTTTTGAGCCTTTTCAGAGAAAATCATATCATTGTAGTAAATTATGCAAATTACTCGATGATGTCATGGTGACCACGCCCATAGCCACGCCCCCACCGCCACAGGTATCTTGACAGTTTATGGGAAACACTGAGGTCGTTACAGTAATATAATATATAAATGGATATATTTAACCTATTATTTGCACACTATTGACGAGTGATGCACCCAAAATTTGGCCACTGAAAAAAGACGGTCACTGAAAAAGCACTGCCGAAAGCGGATCTTGTGATGACGTAAGCAACTCGCACAGGATTGTCTGGAGCGGAAGCAGCATGCCTGCAATGTGGACGTGATTTAATATATCCAAGATATACCTGCGGACAGCGAGTTACAAAATGTGCAAATATTAAGAGGACAGTGACAGCCTCTAAGGAGAGAAAATGCAGTTGTTGTCACCCCCAATTTCCAAGCATCTTTCTGAGGACTGCTTGCAATAATTCATTCGAGACCTGAGCAAAAATGGGAATACACACCTTGCCTTTGTCCAGGTAACATATGATCTCCTGGAAGAGCCGTTCTTTCAGTTCCTGTTGCGTCCACACATGCTTTCCGTCTCGAGGGATCAGGTGAGCTGCACAGGCTTTATCAGACCACTGGCTCAGAATGAACAGCAAGTGTAAATAAAAGGCAGCATCCTAGCATGTCAAAAGTAACATTTGAGTGTGTTGCGGACCTCCAGTAATTCAGCATGTAGCAGCAGAGTGTAGGCAGCCTCTGTGTAGTTCTCACAGTCCAGGTGTAAATCCCGCAGCTTGTACAAGTACCTGGTCATGACAAACACATGAGTAACGCACATTCAGTACAACATTCAGATGCCTGACTCACCGGATATAAATGTCCTCCCTCTTCTTTTCCTTGTAGAAGTTCTAAAGTGGAGAATACATTAGTTACATGTCTCAGATGTCTGTTTGAAGGTATAATTGATTGACTACAAACACAAATGGTGTAGTGAGCATATAGGAACAGGACGTACCAACACATTGACAGTACAGCTCATTCGATGCTCAGGACTTTCATCATGTGTGATGGTGCGGTATGCCAGAAGATTTTCCAGCAGGCTGCTCAGCAGCAGTGCCAGCTCCTCACCTGACTGAGACAGATATCTGTGGCGTCTGCAGTGCTCCAGTAACCTGCAGGTACAAACACTCTTTCACCACACAGTCTCCATCTGTAAAGGAGTTGGTCAAAGCTGTTCTCCAGCTGACAAAGCAATTCATTATTTAACATTCCCAGTTATTCTCAAAATAAGGCAATTGGCTGAAGTTTCTAACTAATTCTATGTCAATTAACGTATCATTTGCTCCAAAAATTCAACGTTTGTATATCAGGAGAAAGGAAGGCTAAGAATTACGTCTTTTCCAGCAGGACTTTGTATTGTTCGTCTCCTCGTCCTCCTTCAACCTCTTGATCCAGTTTTGTTATGAGTTCATTTTCAAACTGAAAAGAAAAACATGGTATTATGCTATAGTAATTATGTTTTCTTGAATCTGGGTAAATATTTTTGTTTTCTGTACTTCTCTGAACTAAATCAACACAATGATCTTTTGATTGATGATTGTAGGTCTACATATTCAAGTGTCAGTCACTTGACGCATCCTGAACCCATACAGTTTGACTATTTCTAACTTTAAACATTATTTTCCTAAATAGATTGTATAGGAAAGAGCTGCCAGGCAAAAACAAAAAAGGCTTACAATAAAATACAGCACAAATGATGCGTCAAACAACTGTGGTAGTGCAACAAAACACCACAGTGCATTACATTGGGGATTGTACCGTTTCAAATGTGCGCCCAGGGCTGAAATTGTGCTCACACTGCATCATATCGAAGAAAATGGGAATGGTGGCCTTCCTCAGCTCTGGCTCAGGCACAAGAGTGACCTCCAAAATGGGTCCGACCATGGCTGGGATGAACTTCATTTTATGGGGGCCTGCAAGACAACAAAGGATTACCACTCAGAAGGATAACAGTGTGATTTGAGAAGGCAATAAACTGCATCTTCATCCACCAACAAGCATAGGACAATCTGATAATGCAGCAAACAAAAGAGCACAGCGAAACAGAACAATAACAAATGTTGCCTGCATTACTGGCTGGAATAAAATGAGCATTTTCACAAACATGTATGATTAACAACACTGAGGTGGTCCTAAATACTCACCAAGATTGTGCCACATGTCTCTCATCTTGAAACCCACTGCTTTCCTCATATCGCCATATCTGTAGCAAATGTCAATCAGTTAAAGGAGCTGTTTGCAATTTCATCATGGTTACATTTTTCAAACCAAAAAATACAAGACGTATTGCTTGGATTTGAATGAGTCTGTTCTCAATGAGTACTTTGTGCCTGTAGGAGCCTACATGATGTTGAAGTTTATTTACATTTTATGGAAGGTGATTTATATTTATTCAGCCAAAAGGGGACTATTTACTTTATTTAAATAATACAAAAATGTATATATTGCATGCTTGGAAAAATTATAAGGTACACTTTATTTGTAATTATTACATTTGTCTGAATAATTTGATGACGTACTATTTTATACTGCATTAATACGGTGATGATTACGTAACTGTTTAATTGCATATATGGCGGAAGGATCTGTGTGGTAATATGGTTTGGACACAATGTATTATGGGTAATGGCAGTCAGGTATGGTGGAATCCAGCCACACAGTTTTTTGACCTTACTCTTACTTTTTCTAAGTCTTTTTAACTGTAACAAACTTGCTTCATTTTGCCATTCATTTGTTCCCACGTCGTTATTGTTTTACGTTTTTGAATGATTGAGTTCACAAGTAAATGATACAAAACGAAGAGGAGTTTTGTTTGTTGCCGCAGCAAGCGGAGCAGGAGAAAGTAGAGGAGCGTCAAGCTAAGGCTTCATTAGGAAACTACAATAGTGGATGGACAACATTTCGATTGTGTTGTGCATGTAATCTCCACTAATTGAGGGTTAAGTCGAGCAGTGCTAGCAAATGAGCTTAAAGCCAGGGGCTGTCAACTTTGTGTCCTTAAGGTGTCAAGGAGTGAGTGAGCTTTACACAACTTAGTATCGCACAGCAAAACTAGCTGGCATGAGTTACAAAAATGAATACAAAGATCTTACTTGTTCAAGATCTTGTTGCGTTTCTCTTGGGAGAAAGATTCCAGTTGAAGTGTCTTATGAGTGAGGAATGCCACCGTCAGATGAAAGTAGTTATTCCAAAGCTGTGAAATTTAAAATCATTGTCACAAAATGAACATGATGTTTGAATGCAAACCAAGCAACATTGTCAAAGGCAAAACACACCTGTAGTTGAAAATGTGCCTGGTCTAAAAAATACATGTTGAGGACATCAGAGTACTGGCTGATGGCCCTCAGAAAGACCTGCATCTGGACCAGGTTCATGATCATCCAGTCAGCAGGAAAGACTTTCCCCATGAGGTCCTTAAACATGATGAATGTCTCCATGAGGAAGTCCTGAGATAAAAGCAAAATCATTCTAAGTGTGCTACGATCTGAGAAATATGTTAGATCCAAAAGTTGGCATTGGTGCCTGTCAAGGAGCAATCATGTTTTGATGGTTTACTGTGATAAAGACGCACGGGCATCCTCTTCACGACATTGCTATGAACATTTTGACTATCTAGAAAGGTGGAGCAAATGGCCTGGAATAAAGTCTTTTAATGTGCAGTTGTTTCAGTGACGCCTGATTTGCACAGGATGCGTGACGGCTCCGACCGTTTTTGTTCAAGTTAATGTGTCCATTTCCACCGCCATGGCGTTGTCGTTCCGGATCCATGCGATAAATATACTCAAAGCTTCTATTTTTGCCAGTCGCTGCAACTCGCTGGATCAATACAGCTAAAATTTGCCTGTGTTGGACAAAATAAATTATCCGTTTTTATTTCCAAGGCAAATTGTATTTTACACTCTGAAACGTCCTGATGGGCGGGGACAGACATGAAGTAAACTTGTCAAAGGTTTTCAGACGGAATTTCACACTGCTGACCCAAATCCTGATTCTGGAGGTCCAAAATTAAAGAATACTATACAGGCATATCCCTAGCAGCTATGTGCGCATGTGTCAAATGCAGGGTGATAGTGGGGTCGGGGAAGCAGGAGCGGGGTTCGTGGGAGTTGTGTGTGTGTGTGTGTGTGTGTGTGTGTGTGTGTGTGTGTGTGTGTGTGTGTGTGTGTGTGTGTGTGTACAACGCTTGCTAGGTAAGGTGTTGCAGTTGTGTTGTTGCTTGAAAAAAACAAAAAGGTGTCGTTCTGCAAGGCAAAACTTTTTCACGAGTGAAGTCAAGTCAATGCCGTCACAGACGTGCCCATTTGTGAGTATTGATGGACAGCAAAGCTGCAGTGTTTACTTAATCACATGATTATGCGTGGATTTGCAATATCTTATTAAAGTCTACACTATTTCGCTGCTCGGCGCAGCCGCAACAGAACGGCGGTGGTGATTGTCGACGGCTGATGGCGGTTACGTTTTGCTGGCGTTCTGCATCCTGTGGAAGTCAGCGGTAAGAGCTGTAGTTGTAGCTCACGAGCAGAATACTTACCACAATGTCCTGTCTGGTTTTAAAGGTGCTGATATAGTGTGCATAATGCATGTCGTCCATCTGCTTCAGGATAGCCGTCATGCAGGCTAAATAGTGACCCTGCCAAAGAGATATTACTGAAATTAATTCACAGCAAAGCACCAACACATAACATTTAAGGCACCTGTTGTATTTTGTATTCTGGCAAATGTAAACCATTTAAATATGTTGTTCCCTTTCCCTTTGTTTTCCTTCCAGCAAATACAGATAAAACAAAAAAAAATGTAATATTGTGCAAAGGTTGGTGTATTCCAGTAATAGATTTACAAAGTGAAACTAATATATGAAATAGCTCATAAAATGCAACTCAAGATATTTCAAGCCTTCTTTTGATACAATGCTGATGATTGTGGCTTACAGCTCATTAAAACCAGGAATTGAAAATCTCAGAACATTTTATTATCATTATCAAAAACATAAGAAATAAAGGCTTAACATATCCCACTTTGCATGTAATAAGTTTGTCACATATTAGTTTCACATTTGACGTTCAGTTGCTGATATGAATGGACTTTTACACAATAATGTATTTATTTTTGTTTTGCCGGTACAGTTTTGAAATGCTTACATACACTCGTTATGGCTAAGAATGTCATTGATTTAATTTGAAGCTACTTTTTTCCCAGGTGGAATTATACAGTATTTATGATTTTCTATATTCCACACATGACCTTATTGTCTACATACACGGTACTTACAATGAGGAGGGAGGACCTGTCCATGCTGATGACACTGCGATTAACCCTGCGAAGAAGCCGCTCCATTATCAGCTGAACATGCCCTCTGGTTGGACCCTGCAGAGACACATACATATAGGCTTTTTTTGCTAAGGCATATTAGTTAAGCGCAAGTACTAATTTGCCTAGCAGTCAGACAAGAGTGGAAAATAATCATTACAAGATCACAACATAAGCTAGAAACTGTAATTCCCTCTGAAAATGGTGTACTGACAGTAGACGCAGAATATGTGTGTATGTGCAAATGTTTGTCTTTCAGTAGTCAAACAATAGGAAGAAAAGATTGTTTTTACATATTCAACAGCATTAAGGCTGAATTAGAGTAAATATTTGGGGAAAATCCCCACCATGCTGCACTGGCTCTGCAACATTTTTACTATATAGCCATTCACCTTCTATCTGTATATGTATAAACCTTGGCCCTGTATGCATGTCATCTTGTTTTAACAAGATGCTTCTGAAATTGCACTACTTTGATCTGTGTTAATATGACCAATTACCACATCCTTGCGATCCAAAATGTCCAACACCGTGCTAAGCAAGTGGACACAGGCCTCGTAGTCAGGCTTACTGGAGTGATCATCCAGCTGCCCGCTCAGCTGGTCAGCGACGAGAGGCAGCAGCACATCTCGACAATCTGTGGGAACAAAAGGAGAGGAAAAGTGGTCACAGAATGACACATTTCTATTCCCTAGAGGAGATGTGACAAAGTTGTATGTGAGCGCGTTTGCATTCCATTTTGTGTGAAATGCCATTATGTGGCTTCCAGCTTTAAAACTCCTACCTGGCTGCATGAAAAGGTCACTCTCCACTATTTTGCACATGCAGCCCAGCTTCTGACGCACAAGCTGAGAGTCAGGAATGCTCTCGATGAACTTTGAAAGCAGAATGCTGGAAGAAGAAAGTGCGAGCAACCACATGTGTTGTTACATTAGACTCATAACATCTCGTTGACAAAAGTAAACTCATCTGCTTGGAAATAAAAATATGTAATTTCTAGCAGTGCAACCCCTCTAGAGAATTACCTTAGTTCCACAGGATCAAACACAGATTGGATGTCATTAATAATGCTGGGGAGGTATTTCAATATTGCCCCCTGAAAAACAATGAGTCGTTGTGATCAAGTCATAGCACGATAATATAAACAGTAAACTATGAAGGACTTCATTAAGTACAGCTTTTCCTCAACTTGCTGACAATGATATTGTGCATATAACTTGTAAAACCATTTAATAACTTGATAAATCATATTTTATGACTGCATTTAATGTAAGCTACTTTCTCCCTGCATGCATAGTGAAATACGTTCTAGCTTTTAATTGAAGGTTGGATGAGTGGAAAAAAACCTGTCAATTACATATCTGACCTTTATTTTCACTCCCTCATCAAGTGGTCTGTCCATGAGAGCGTTGAATGACAGGAAAAGAGAGCGAATTGAGTTGAAGAAGGCGTCCCCGTCTTCACTGTTGCCATAGAACCTGCCAAGACGGACTACATCACAAGGTATTCTTACGAGACAAAGTTGGTCATCACCTACCTACCTTAGGTAGAGGATGCGAGACTGGACAATAAACCTGAACAAATACTTAAGAGCCTTCAGTGCTGTATAGAGATTCTCAGTCAAGGCAGACTCCTCTGCATGACCCACATAGTAGTTGAGCACTCGAGTTAGTTTCCTGAAAAAACATGCCTGACTTCAGTTCTGCTGGTAATCACACAATAAAGTATGTGGTGGATAAGATCAGAAGAAAACAGAGTGTGATGTTGCAGACAAATGAAGGTGGGAGAGACTCACATGTACGCCAAAGTAGCACTGAAATGCTTGTTAATGTAGGTTTCAAGGACAGGGTTAAAGTGCTGGAATTTGATGTCGCCAATAAGTGTGATAATGAAAACCTAAAGAAACCAAAGAGATTCTCACATGAACATCCACTCTATGAACAAGTGGTATCTCATCATTGATGTTAAGAACTATAGCAAAAACTAACCAAAGCGTTGAACACCAGAGTGTCATAGGTATCTTTTTCTGAGGTGTCCATCATGATGTTGAACAGAGCATCAAGCGTGTCCTGAAGAAACTGTGAATAAAACAAACGTATTATAAAAGTGGCATCAAATATAAAGTAATATAAAAATGGCACACAAATATATCTAATATCAATATTAAGTGTGACATTTGCAGTGCAGAGCACTCACTTTGACTATCTCCCCCCCTTCGACCTCCATCAGCCTCTGTAAGATCTGCTCAAGATCTTTGGGGTTAGATCTCCAGTTCAACAGGCCGAGTAGATCCACTAAAGATTATTAAAGATGTCAGTTAAAATATAGAAGTATATGGATTAATATACTGTAAAGGGAAAGTTTATTTGTGACAAAAGAGTATCTGTCATTTGGGGAAAGAGTTACAGGGGGCCAGTTAGACCTCGGGGTTGCACAGACTAGTCAACTTTAAGAGCCAGAATGACACTAATCACGTGGTTTTGGCAGTACACAACATTTTATTTTGCATGGATGTGGGAGAAGTAGCCCACGGAGTGCATTTGCAACTCGTTGTGGCTGTGACACAAGGTTCTGCCTGCTACGTGACACAAGTTTCTGCCTGCTACGTGACACAAGTTTCTGCCTGCTACGTGGTCCCTGACAAACAAGCTGTTTGCAATTAAGCGCAGTGCATTACACCACAGTGCTTTTAACATGGCTAAGTAACATAACAATGACCATGGAATCAACTGGCTAAAGTTGTACTCCTTGTTCCGCTCTACCCGTATAATTGCAAAACTGCTGAGATTCGGTAAAATGGAAACATTATTAATTTCTTCAAAGAGCTCTTGAGCATGGAGGTAAAATGTTTGGACAAGCAGTGCAATTGTGGATGTTGACACATTGCCAGTGGAAAGCAGCAGCAGAATTATCAGTCGTATTTGAACGAGCCGTGACGGACACACACTCGGTGGAATTGAGGGCAGGGTGTATGTCAAGTTGATGTTAAAGCTGATTTAAGAGTTGTTGTTGATATTCCTGCCATTGTCTGTGATTTATGTGCACAGCTTGTCTGTTGTCAGTGAATAAACGTAAAACTTTCCCTCCTCCTATGTTTTTATTTATGATGGGGAAAAATATGAATGACATCATCATTGAGTAGTCAACATTAAAAAAATGAGAAGTCGTGCAACCCCTAGTGAGACCAGTATCTAACCAAAAGAGGTGGTAGAGCTGAAGCTGCTTGCATTTTGGTTTGGAGTAACGAGGATGGACAGGATTAGAAACAAGCAGATCAGAGGAACAGCCCACGCAATTATGTCTGGGAGACAAAGTTAGAGCCCAGCCTGAGATGCTTTTGACTATGTGGGAAGGGAGGATTACATAGATAAAACGATGCCAGATACGGGGCTGCAAGGGAGGAGAAGAAGGTGAAGACCAGACAGGAAGTTTCTAGATGCAAGTAGTAGGATTGACAGGGGAAGATGCAAAGGTAGCGACCCCTAATGGGACAAGACAAGTCAAATATATAGGGAGCATAGGTCAGAGTGTTTTTTCCCCCTTGGAATGCAAATGACAGTACCTCTAAAATCATTAAGCATACATTATTAATATCAACCTGTCCACAGCATCAGAGAACAGCTCAATTAATTTGAAGGCAATGTGGCAGACTGTGTCTCTCTATCCATTTTAGACGCTGTTTCATCTCCAAAATGACTTGTGGACGTCAGACATTTGAAATGAATATCCAGGTGATGGTTTTAAACAATATGCCATATTACCATTCTGGGTGAGTTTAGTAGAGCAGGTAAGCGTGGCAATCTGGAAGCTGTCCTTAGTGACAGTGATCACTCCAGAATGGTGGAACTGCTTCCCCATTTGCTTCTCCTTTTCTTCTACTTCAGCCCAGGTCCCTGGCAAGGTCAGATATACTTTTGCATCTTCTGTCTTTTTCACATCCACCTAAGAAATTAATCAAATAGGGGATGAGTCTTAATCCATCCAAATCAATGCATATGAAGTTGTAGATTGGTAGGTCTCATGATAATGAATCTACCCACTGTCAGTGCTGACTGCAATTTACATGTAGTTAGATTAACCTAATACACAAAAAACTGCACTTTAAACTACCTTGTAGACGATAGGTTCATGCCTCCCATCCCTCAGCGTTGTCCCGTCTCCTCTCATAAGTCGGACAAAAGCCATGCCAAAAGGTTTTTCTGATTTGTCCCTCGCTGGAGGATACATAGGAGCATATGATGAGCTCTACTTCCCATGATGGAGGGATTACACGTGGGTGTTTGTCATACAAATAAGTCACAGTGACTCACAGTCCTGAGATGATCTATGTCGAAACATCACCCTCAGGTGACAGCGGCACACGTCTTCAATGGGAATTGTCACCTTGTAGAGAAAAACACTAATTAGATCCGAAAATTAAGATTGGAAAATACATGACCAGATATGAAAAAGATATGTTTTAAAGATGGAGATTATTAGCACATTCTGACTCTTCAAGGTGATTTTATGACACACAGTGGTAGTAATTCTATTTGACAAGCCAATTAAAAAGCAAGGAGTGTCATGCTCAAAGTGACATGACGGCCCATGACTAGTGCTTGAAGATATTTTCACCGACAAATTATTGCGGATAAACAATATTATTCTCAATAGTATTTTCAGACCAAATTAACCACTAATGTAATGATAATGCATAATAATAATATAAGTATACCCTTTCAAATGCAAAAAATGAATTTCTCATATAATTTAAAATTGTAACTGAAATGTAAACTTTTAAATCTCAAAATTAAATAAAACAAATAATTTCAAAGAAAATACTGTCTGTTAGCAAAAGTTTGCAACCAAAAGCAAATGCAATAGGTTGGGTCTGTTAAGGAGGCGGTGGTGCATGCTCAAATACACACAAGCAAAACAATAAATGAGATGACTAAAGAAAGTATTGACAAACAAAATGTAGGCACAGGTCCAGTTGGACATTACTTAACTGACAATCAAGTTAGGACCTTTAAAAAATATGCAGAGTATCAATATAAACACTACAATAAAAGCAGATGTTTAACAGGTCATATGCAAATATAACTTTAGCTTGTCTGGCAGATTGGGAGTGAGGAACACCAACATGACATGACAATATGACAAATGTCGGTCAGAAGTTTGAAATGCTAGCTTATCAACAGCATTAAAGGGCATCATGTCTTTGGCGATGCGGTGATTTGAACCACACTTTTTGTGAACCCACACTAGTTTGGTGTGCACTGACTTTGTTCACGCAGCACCTCAGCGTGTGCGGACTGTCCAGACATCTGCTTTTCAAGTGACAATGCAAGTTTGTCCTGTTTTCTTTTTTTTGCAGGCACAATTGGCAAACTGTCTCCTCAGTGTTGATAGTCCCATCTTGTTTAAAACTGTAATATTGCCACACTGGTGCAGTGGTATTTGGTTTTGTGAACATTTTGTACTGCATTTTTGCAACTGTGTTTGTTACAGGCTAACTTGTTGCACTGTGTGATGCTAGCGACCCCGCCTCTCCACACAAAGACAAAGAAGGAATAACAAAAGTATTCACACCCGTCTTTTTCCCCTGTGGTATAAACACACGCAGCAGCTGAAAGCGTTGCAAAGAGTGAATGCCCGTAAACACGCATGCACATGGCGGGTATCGACGCTGGAAAATTACCCACTTCATTTGTACTTATCGTTCAGTTAATTGACTTATCAGATATCAACCCCAGGCCTACCCATGACAAGCTTACCTTCACAGTTTCATTCCAACAAGGCTGCTTCACTTGGTAGTAAATGACAGACTTGTACTCTGTGATTCCATCGTAACCAGCGCCAGGAAATACTGCTTTCTATGAAATGGGATTTGAAATACATATTAGTACATGTGACAGGAATAAAGAATTTGGGTATGGTAGCATTGATAGAAGCAGCAGATATACTTCTGTAGCTCTTCTTCAGACCTCAAATTTGTTAGGGGTTATAAAATTCCCTGAGATGTAATTACCGCAGTTGGAAGGCATTTGCATTTCACTTTAAAGCAGGGGTCATCAGCATTTTCCAGGCCAAGGACCCCAAAACTGCTGGAGAGTTGGAGCGTGGACCGCCTATTTATACATGTAGTATACAACTGTGTTTCAAATGCCACTGGTCCTAAAAAGATGTTTTTGTGCGATACCCCCCTGTCCCTCCCTGTTGGAGAGACAGATGAATGCAGGTAGTCCTCGGGTTATGAATATGTTGCATTCCTAGAAGTTGACTTTTATTGTAAGTCGGATCTCATAGCTAAAATAAATATAATTTTACTCCTAAGTTACCGTATTTTTCGGAGTATAAGTCGCTCCGGAGTATAAGTCGCACCGGCCGAAAATGCATAATAAAGAAGGAAAAAAACATATATAAGTAGCACTGGAGTATAAGTTGCATTTTTTGGGGAAATGTATTTGATAAAAGCCAACACCAAGAATAGACATTTGAAAGGCAATTTAAAATGTCTAAAGAATAGTGAACAACAGGCTGAATAAGTGTACGTTATATGAGGCATAAATAACCAACTGCTATGTTAACGTAACATATTATGGTAAGAGTCATTCAAATAACTATAACATATAGAACATGCTATACGTGTACCAAACAATCTGTCACTCCTAATCGCTCAATCCCATGAAATCTTATACATCTAGTCTCTTACGGGAATGAGATCAATAATATTATTTGATATTTTACGCTAATGTGTTAATCATTTCACACATAAGTCGCTCCTGAGTGTAAGTCGCACCCCTGGCCAAAATATGGAAAAAACTGCGACTTATAGTCCGAAAAATACGGTACTCAGTGAACACAAAACACATGAAGGACATTTAAAATACACAAACAAAAATATAAAATACAATAATTAAATGAAACTATAATAAAAAGAGGACAATAATTTTCATTCAACTTTGTCACATTAGTCGGGTCTACTGTACTTCCTTTATCTTATATTGCTGTCTTTTGTACCTTCTTAAAATATTCTGTCAGGATAGTCAGGAAGGATAAGCTTCTCATCTCCTCCCAGATCTTGTAATGGACCAAATCAATGACCACTCTAGCTTTCATGATCATTAATACTATTTGTCCTTACAGACAATCACTTTTGCGATAGTCAAGAAATAAGGAATTAATGCGTGACTGGCCCTTTATCTTCTCTGAGGTTTTATGTTGCTCATTTTAACTTCTGTGTCACAGTACTGCATAGGAGACATAAAGTCTGTAAAGTGAATTAAAAAGCGGCGTTACTGTAGTGTCAGTATAGTAACTGTGTGAGCTGTCGGACTCAAGTCCCACGTAGCATTGTGGCACATACACACTTATGTCACAAAGGACTTCCATTTTGGAGTTCTGGAGTGAATCTTTTGTCAATGGCCCATTCATCTGTTCACTAAAGTGTGTTGGATTCATTATCATGTGTATTTAAAGACATTCAAATGTGGGGGAAAAAATTGCTGTTTCAATATGAAAAAGTTATATTTAAAAAAAAAAAAGGCTAATCAATAGGGGTGTAACGGTACGTGTATTTGTATTGAACCGTTTCGGTTCGGGGCTTTCGATTCGGTTCGGAGATGTACCGAACGAGTTTCCACACGAACATATTAAGTAGCCGCCTCCGCTTCCTTCTGCCTCTGTCTCTGTCAGTAATCTACAGAGCACCCAGCATTGTCCCACCCACACAACCATCTGATTGGTTACAAACACAGCGGTAACAGCCAATCAGCAGTGCGTATTCAGAGCGCATGTAGTCAGTGCTTAGTGTTTAGCAGGTAAGCATCAGGCAGCGGACTCTCCCCAAATGATAATAAACACCTCCCAGTCAACTACTAGTAACATCACTATGAGCCCGTTGACCTTCTAGAAATATAAAAGGCAGCTCAGCTCGCTCGCAGTCCTGGCTTGAGGTGAAGGCTAATTCGCTTTTAGCATAACGTTAGCTCAGAGGCTGACTGGCTTAGCTTCCGCCAGCTTAGAAATAAATGTACTTCGCTTGTTAAGAGGGCCAAGTCTGATTTTTACCTGCATGAATGCAAAAAACATACAAATGATCCCAAAAAGTTTTGGCAAACCATAAAAGCTTCTTTAAATCATGTGACAACAAATGACTTTCCAAGTCCTTTAATTACTCAATCTGGTACTTTGTCTGATAAGACAACTATATCAAATTGTTTTAATGAGTATTTTGTTTCTGCCGGATCCTTGTTTGAGTCGTTGAATCCTCAATTGTCAAATGTTGGTTTAACTAATGTTAATATACCAAATACACCACAGGCTGTAAATAGACGCAGCACCTGCACTTTTGAGTTCACACCTGTATCAATATCTGAGGTACACAGTGCACTAAAGAGCCTGGACACAACTAAAGCAGCAGGACCTGACCAAATTGAACCCTTTTTCTTAAAATTGGCTGCTGATTTTGTTGCTGAGCCTCTCTCGCATATTTTTAACCTAAGTCTAACAAGTAAAAGCATTCCAAAAATCTGGAAATCGGCCTTTGTTCTTCCCCTGCTAAAAGGGGGTGAACCCACAAATATAAATAATTACAGACCAATTTCTAAATTATGCATTTTAGCAAAATTGTTTGAGAAGATCATCAGTAACCAGCTAGAGGATTTTTAGAATCAAACAATATTTTATCTCCATTTCAATCTGGTTTTAGAAAACAGCATAGCACTATTACAGCTGCTCTTAAGGTCTTCAATGATTTAATCGAGGCTGTAGACGGCAAGAAATATTGTGTCGCCCTATTTATTGATTTGTCAAAAGCATTTGACACAGTAGACCACAGTCTGTTCATTCAAGTCCTTCATCATGTTGGATTATCTAAAAATGCAGCTGCTTGGTTCACAGACTATCTCTCCAGCAGAACAAAATGTGTACAGGTGGCTGGGACCACCTCTTCACAGACTATCTCTCCAGCAGAACACAAGGTGTACAGGTGTCTGGGACCACCTCTTCACAGACTATCTCTCCAGCAGAACACAATGTGTACAGGTGTCTGGGACCACATCTTCACAGACTATCTCTCCAGCAGAACACAATGTGTACAGGTGGCTGGGACCACCTCTTCATTACTGGACATTACCAAAGGCGTTCCACAAGGCTCAGTGCTGGGGCCCATTTTATTTTCTATCTACATAAATAATCTTTGTAATAATTTGTCAAATGCAATGTACCATTTTTATGCAGACGACACCATTATTTATTGCTGTTCAACCTCCATCACTCAGGCTTTTGAGTTTTTACAAGCTGCTTTTGATGTCATCCAGACTCGCTTATTTGATCTTAAATTGGTTTTAAATACAGATAAAAGCAAGGTAATGGTTTTCTCTCATTCAAGGGTGCTACTGGAAAATATTCCAAATATTGTAACATCAAATGGAAACCCTATAGAGCAAGTCTTAAATTACAAGTACTTGGGTTTTACTCTTGATCAGGAGCTTTCATTTAAAGCCCATATTAACAACTTGGTCTCTAAGCTTAGGGTAAAGCTTGGTTTCTTTTTTAGAAATAAAAACTGCTTCTCTCTTAAAGTCAGAAAGAAATTGGTGACAGCAACTATCTTGCCTGTAATTGATTATGGAGATGTGCTTTATTTTAGTGCTTCATCTAAATGCCTCCAGTCCTTGGACACTGTTTTTCATTCAGCACTAAGATTTGTTACTGGCTGTCGTAGTCTCACCCACCATTGTCAACTGTATATGAAGTCAGACTTATCTTCATTGAGTGCACACAGATACACACATTGGCTGACTTTAATTTATAAGGCTCTTTTAGGTTTAATACCTCCATACTTGTGTACTCTGTTACAAAGAAAAAGCAGCTCTTACGCATTACGTTCTAACAATTTGTATGTTTTAACTGTTCCTCATGTACGGACTGAATTTGGCAAAAGAGCTTTTGGCATTGCTGCTCCTATGGCATGGAATGAATTGCAGACGAAACTGAAACTTACAGAACTACTTCCATTTGGAGCCTTCCGTTCTGTCCTGAGGGACAAACAGCGAGAGACGTTTGCACAGTGCCTGTGTTTTTAAAGATGTAAATCTCTGTTGTTTTACACTTCTCTTATGTATTTTAAAATGTATGTCTTAATGTATTTATTTTGAAACTGCTCTGTGACATGTGCTGTTGACCTCTTGGCCAGGTCACCCTTGTGAAAGAGATCTTGATCTCAATGGGTTTTCTTATCTGGTTAAATAAAGGTTCTAATATTGCGGTGTGTGTGTGTGTGTGTGTGTGTGTGTGTATTACGGACAGCAAAGCCCTGTCTGTCTGTTATTTCACTTTACCTTTTTCTGTGTTGATTGAGCTGTGTTGAAGCAGCAAAAAAGGACATTATGTTAAATGAAGAGTTTCTGTCTCTGATAGTTGATATAATAATGTAAGTGCATCATTAAGCCTACATGAACTCCACGGTGTTCAGGGATGAATAGTCTCTCCTATTGCTATTGTACCATTTTTTCAGCTATAGTTACATGAATCATTAGTAATGCAGCAGCCTAGTTTTTTGAATGGCAGGGTCCCTGCTATCACATGTTGATAAACATATAACATTTACATCATAAAAATCAACTACAGGCTTCCCAAATGCTGTAATAAATTGTTTAATTAATTAAACTGTTTAATGTTGCACTTTTTATATGTAGAAGAGAAGTTATGTCATTTAATTTAATCTGGGCAACAACTTGAGGCAGTTTAATGTTGATTAACGTGGGCAGAATTATTATAGTGTTCCCAATGTTAAAAGGATAAAGCCATTGTTTACACATTTGGTAAATAAATAACCAAAACATTTATATTTTGTTGTTTTCTCTCTGTACCGAAAATGAATCGAACCGTGACCTCTAAACCGAGGTACGTACCGAACCGAAATTTTTGTGTACCGTTACACCCCTACAAATCAACCAAAGATTCCACAACCTCTCTGCAATACCACCACGTCCCCTTAATTATTGAGGTTACTAGAACAGAAGTTTGCATCCAACAACTTGCCTTGTCCATTTAAACATCACCCCTATTGTAGAGTGAATAGATAGCTTAATACTTTCAAGTGGATTAGTGATTTGAGAAAGCTGTGATTCATGTGTCAAGGACATCATTTGCTTGGCCAAAGTTACCTCCATGGCATTGCCTTCTTCGTCGTGCACACTCAGCATGACCTCTACGTTCTTGGGCGTCTTCTTTTTACCACGGTCAAACTCCCCCTGCAGCAAGGTGACGTAAATGTCGTTCCTCACGTTTCCTGGAGAATCAAGAGCAAAAGATCAGGTAAATGTGCCATGAATGTATGCACCCTTCTTTTTGTGGTCCTGTAGGCCAGTGTGTTTCAACCTTTTTTGAGCCAAGGCACATTTTCTGCGTTGAAAAAATGCAGAGGCACACCACCAGCAGAAATCATTAAAAGACTAAACTCAGTTGACAGTAAAAAGTCGTTGTCACGATTGTTGGATATGACTTGAAAGCATAACCAAGCGTGCATCACTATAACTCTTGTCTCAAAGTAGGTGTACTGTCACCACCTGTCACATCACACCCTGACTTATTTGGACTTTTTTGCTGTTTTCCTGTGTGTAGTGTTTTACTTCTTGTCTTGCGCTCCTATTTTGACAGACAGACAGCAGCTTTATTTTGTCCATTCTTAACATGTACAAGACACATAAGAACTGAAATTACATTTTTGGTAGCTTTTTCTCTTTTTTTGGTATTTTCCTGTAGCAGTTTCATGTCTCCCTTTGAGCGATATTTCCCGCATCTACTTTGTTTTAGCAGTCAAGAATATTTCAGTTGTTTTCATCCTTCTTTGTGGGGACATTGTTGATTGTCATGTCATGTTCGGATGTACATTGTGGACGCCGTCTTTGCTCCACAGTAAGTCTTTGCTGTCGTCCAGCATTCTGTTTTTGTTTACTTTGTAGCCAGTTCAGTTTTAGTTTGGTTCTGCATAGCCTTCCCTAAGCTTCAATGCCTTTTCTTAGGGGCACTCACCTTTTGTTAATTTTTGGTTTAAGCATTAGATACCTTTTTACCTGCACACTGCCTCCCGCTGTTTCCAACATCTACAAAGCAATTAGCTACCTGCTGCCACCTACTTATATGGAAGAGTATTACACGGTTACTCTGCCCAGCTCTAGACAGCACCGACACATCATTTGCAGACTATAATTACTGGTTTGCAAAAAATATTTTTAACCCAAATAGGTGAAATTAGATCATCTCCCACGGCACACCAGACTGTATCTCACCGCACACTAGTGTGCCGCGGCACAGTGGTTGAAAAACACTGCTGTAGGCGATAAGAACAAGTGTCGAGCAACAAAGACTTAAGTCACCTGGGAGGATGATTTCTGGAAAGCCCATTTTCCTGACTATAGCTGTGCTGCGGTCCACAAAGTGAGGGTAGTCCTTTCTGACCTGTGCAAGATCCCCAGGGAGCAGCTTCAGGGTCACAAACAATCCTGCCAACAAACATGAAAAGAAATTCAACAGCAGAAAGTTACACACTGCAGACTCACACACATGATTTATTTGCCTCAAAACAAAAAGGTCACCCTAGAAGGACCCTCTAAAATCACAGGGGATAGAAAGTGTGTGAGTGTTTCACTTTACCCTGGCCCTTGTGATTGACCTCCCTCGTGGCAATGACTTTGTTGAAAACCGCAGTAAGTGGCTCATTCTCTCCTATGACTCGAGATGGGATGAGGGGCGACATGATGAGCTGCCTCTGACGGATGTAGGTCTCCATTGCTATCCTGAAAAAGTGCATCAGGGTGAAAAAGCAGCCGCCAACCTTATGATTGATGACCAACAAAAGGACAGAAGCTGAGAAAATAAAAGGCTTTCTGGAATGTTGTGCTTAGTATTAACTAGGGGTGTAACGGTACACAAAAATGTCGGTTCGGTACGTACCTCGGTTTAGAGGGCACGGTTCGGTTCATTTTCGGTACAGTAAGAAAACAACAAAATGTTAATTTTTTGGTTATTTATTTACCAAATGTGTAAACAATGGCTTTATCCTTTTAACATTGGGAACACTATAATAATTCTGCCCACATTAATCAACATTAAACTGCCTCAAGTTGTTGCTCACATTAAATTAAATGACAAAACTTTTCTTCTACATATAAAAAGTGCAACATTAAACAGTTTCAAGTCAACTCATCATGCTTAATTTATTACAGCATTTGGGAAGCTTGTAGTTGATTTTTATTATGTAAATGTTATATTTTTATCAACATGTGATAGCAGGGACCCTGCCATTCAAAACTAGGCTGCTGCATTACTAATGATTCATGTAACTATAGCTGAAAAAATAGTACAATAGCAATAGGAGAGACTATTCATCCCTGAACACCATGGAGTTCATGTAGGCTTAATGATGCACTTACATTATTATATCAACTATCAGAGACAGAAACTCTGCATTTAACATAATGTCCTTTTTTGCTGCTTCAACACAGCTCAATCAACACAGAAAAAGGTAAAGTGAAATAACAGACAGACAGGGCTTTGCTGTCCGTAACACACACACACACACACACCGCAAACTGAGCAAACGTTACGCTAAAAGCGAATTAGTCTTCACCTCAAGCCAGGACTGCGAGCGAGCTGAACTGCCTTTTATATTTCTAGAAGGTCAACGGGCTCATAGTGATGTTACTAGTAGTTGACTGGGAGGTGTTTATTATCATTTGGGGAGAGTCCGCTGCCTGATGCTTACCTGCTAAACGCTAAGCACTGACTACATGCGCTCTGAATACGCACTGCTGATTGGCTGTTACCGCTCTGTTTGTAACCAATCAGATGGTTGTGTGGGTGTGACAATGCTGGGTGCTGTGTAGAGTCCTGACAGAGACAGAGGCAGAAGGAAGCGGAGGCGGCTACTTAACATGTTCGTGTGGAAACTCGTTCGGTACACCTCCGAACCGAACCGAAACCCCCGTACCGAAACGGTTCAATACAAATGCACGTACCGTTACACCCCTAGTATTAACAATTTGTGAATTCCATCGAATCAATATTTGTTTTAGGAAAGCCAGTCACACACACCACAGCTCTGCATAGTCATAACAAGAAAGGCTTTTTCTTCTAAGAGTTCTAAAAGTTAACGTTTTTCAAGAATTGTATTGCGTAAACCTACAACAAATATTTAAACACTTTCATCATTATTTGGGAAGAGTAAAAGGCACATTGGAAACGTGTCTCCTTGTTTCTAATTGCCCTTTGTTTGATCAAGCATTGTGGACAAAGCAAGTCAAATGTTGTTTCTCATGTTTTCCATCACCGCTACTCCTGGTGACATTCCAACACAAAAATTGGTAGAAGAAGCGTGACAAAATCAAAAGACTCACTGCTGAAAAGGGATGAAATGTTGTTTGTCCTCGTCGTCTGTTTTGCCATGAGCGATATCTGTTATGTCCATCACTGCAATGACAAAAACATCCCAGTGTGAAATAGACTGCCCAGGACAAGCTCGTGTAAAAGCATGTCTTTTCTAATCAAAAAACAACTGCACATCTCAATAGCACTTGGACAGGGTTGAAGATGTCATACAATATAAAAAAAAGAAATTCCAGTGTGAACATGAAATATCTTGTCTTTGCAGTCTATTCAATTGAATAGAAGTTGAAAAGGATTAGTTGTATTCTCTTTTTATTTACCATTTACACAACGTGACAACTTCACTGCTTTTGTAGTTTGTATTATTATTCTCTAGAAGACCAAGCAAGTGTGTATAAGCTGTGCTAAGAAGTAGAGATACAATGCACACCACCACCTAACTTATAGCGCTAAATATATTTGGGGTGGTCCTAATGAAAGAACGTATGAGAAACAATTATTATCAATATAGTGGACGGCGTGGCGCGATTGGGAAAGTGGGCGTGCCAGCAACTTGAGGGTTCCTGGTTCAATCCCCACCTTCTACCAACCTCGTCACGTCCGTTGTGTCCTTGAGCAAGACACTTCCCCCTTGCTCCTGATGCGCATTGAGTACCTTGAAGGTAGAAAAGCGCTATACAAGTATAACCCATTTACAATGTAATATGTTTATGGGCTTTCTAAGTTAAACCTTTGAATGAATGTTTAGGTTGTGTTCAAAAATAATGAAATAAATACAGAATGTACAGTTGCACTCAAAATGATTTAACCCATTGTAAATGATACATATTTTCCAAATACAAACTTTCTACAGATGGCCAGAATACAAACACTCAGATGTGTTGAGCTATTTAAACAGTTGTTGTTTTGTTGGTTCATTGTAACCTACAGCAAGTTTATAACTTTGCAAATAAATAGAATTTACAATAAGGGTTGAATGATTTGGGGTGCAACTGTGCATTGCGAAAACAACACATCAAATGTTGCGGTAAGACTTTAGCACGGGGCTATATATTGGACTTGTGAGCAGACAAGTCTATTGCCACAGATGGACTATTATTCTGTGCACTCAGCTCTTCTGCATCTTTCATTTAAAACACCTGCCTTGGTCAACAATCAACTGTCACAGTATTCCACTTTTCTTTGGCATTAAACAAAAACAAAATGGTGCAGTCTCGAGCTGTGTTCAACTAATTCCATAACTTATTTTGAACACAAAAACAGGTTAAGTACCCAGTGGAATTTCAGTCCCTCTTTCGGTTCAACATTCTTGTGTGTGGTCATTTGAGTGTAGAGCAGACTGGAAACATCTGAAGAACTCAAAACTGTCCTGCTTTATTTCTTTTCAAAGCCACATCTTGCACTCTAAAAATACAACTTTTGCTACAGCAACGAGACTTTGTCTTTTATCAAACAATGTAGCTATCACAGCAGAAAGCTCAATTATTTTTGTTTTGCCCCTCACACATGACTTCATTCATTCACTAAGTGCTAGCATACTGAAATGATGTTTACAGAATTTGAGTGTACGGTTAAGAAGTTGATTGCTACTATGTCTGAGAAGTCATGTTTAAATGCAGCACAGTTCACTCTGTCAACTTGCACCACTGGATTGATGGCCACAACCAGAGTGTGACAGACAACTATACTAGCAAGACACCAGACACGTGTGTGTGGGTAGGCCTCTCTTGATAACACATGTTGCTGTATTGTCTCACAAACTATACTAGCAAGACACTAGACATGTGTGTGTGTGTAGGCCTCTCTTGATAACACATGTTGCTGTATTGTCTCACAAACTATACTAGCAAGACACTAGACACGTGTGTAGGCCTCTCCTGATAACACATGTTGCTGTATTGTCTCACAAACTATACTAGCAAGACACTAGACATGTGTGTGTGTGTGTGTGTGTGTAGGCCTCTCTTGATAACACATGTTGCTGTATTGTCTCACAAAGCCTGAGCAGCATTATTTTGAGAGCAAATTAAGAACCAATGTAATAATAATATATGATAATTAAACCTTTCAAACACAACAATAATAATAATGATAATAATAATAATACCTGGGATTTATACAGCGCTTTTCTAAGTACCCAACGTCGCTTTACATGTAGAACCAACAATTTTGCATTTCTCATTAGTATTTTAAACATTGTAATTGAAAGGTCAATAACTTGAAATAAAACTTCAAATTAACTCTCAATCTCTGTTCGCAAAAATTGCCCTTCAATAAATATTTAACATCTTAAAGTGCAGTTATTCCCCAGTTGGAAAAACTGGATCAGGTAGTTTTTTTTTTTCTTGCCATCACTTTCAAACAAATTGTGCATACTGGCTTGTTCACCG
This sequence comes from Entelurus aequoreus, assembly GCF_033978785.1. NCBI lineage: Eukaryota > Metazoa > Chordata > Actinopteri > Syngnathiformes > Syngnathidae > Entelurus > Entelurus aequoreus. The sequence continues at coordinate 85,063,881 of NC_084736.1, forward strand.
TGTTGATGGCTCATCTTGTCCATTCAGCATGAAGCCGTAATAATCCAGCAAAGCGACATTTGACTAAGCAAACATATTTTTTCCTCTTAATTTTTGTTATTTTGTGGTGCTTCTCACGCCCGACTAGCAAGGCTTTGTCCCTGCATGTGTCCCTCCGCCCACAAAGACAAAGATTGTGGATGGACGACAAGAGGGTCCACTCCGTTCATTTCATTATGCTATTGAATAAAGAGAGCGATGCACTGAGTGAACCCTCGACCCTGATAGAAAGCGACAGACAAAGAAAAACACACAATTTTACGACGCTGGCAAAGTTATCAAGAACATTTTCATTTATCCTTTGGTTATTTATTTGAAGGACTATCTATTAGAGCTCCTTGGTTTAAGGTTTACAGCTGCATGTCTTCCATCCTCATAGACAGTCATTCTCTGGTGGCTCCTGGACCTCTTTTCAGTGCCTCAGCAACAAAAATATAAAATAATCTAGCAATTGGGTTTTGGATTTGTACTCTATCAAATACTTTATTTAAAAAAAGGTTCTTGTACTCTATCATAACTCTTTGAGGTGGCAACGACACTTTGCAGTGCAATTTGAAACCCACTTTCATAAAACAACTTTTGTCTACTGCTCTTAAAATGTTAAATGTGCAAGTCCTATCTCTTGTTGAGCCTTGTAAATGTTTGCCTGCAAGTATTTAGTGTTTACATAAGTTGTTGAAATAAAATGTAGATCTTAGTTGTCTATTTAATTATCATATTTAAAAGTGTTTGAAATCTGTAATGATAATCGCTACCGTGTATATGGGATTTTTAATGCAAATTAGCATTGAGCAAGCACATTTGTTTTAATGCATTTTGTTTACATTGAATGTCACAGAGAAATGATGTTCTATACTAAGTTACATCTGTTTTTTTGTGCGCGTTCAGTTTTATATTAACTTGGCTCTGAAATGGAACTCAAATGGTGTCTTTATTGAGAACCTGTTTTCTCTCTGCTAAGCTAGCAAGTTAAAAGCAACCATTACACTTGTTACAATCAGTTTTACTTTTTGGATACAAATGTTTTGCTCCCGAAATGTTCATTAAACTTCTTTTCTGCTGGCACATTGTTATTATGCACTCCCTTAAATTTGTGTTTGTCATCAAGGTGTGATGGTGGGTCCCATAGCCAAGCTAATCGAGAACCACTGCTCTACGCAGTGGCCTAGTGGTTAGAGTGTCCGCCCTGAGATGGATAGGTTGTGAGTTCAAACCCCGCCCGAGTCATACCAAAGACTATAAAATGGGAGCCATTACCTCCCAGCTTGGCACTCAGCATCAAGGGTTGGAATTGCGGTTAAATCACCAAAATGATTCCTGAGCGTGGCCACCGCTGTTGCTCACTGCTCCCCTCACCTCCCAGGGGGTGAACAAGGGGATGGGTCAAATGCGGAGGACAAATTTCCCCACATCTAGTGTGTGTGTGTGACAATCATTGCTACCTTAACTGTAATCAATCAATGCTATAATAACACCAAAAGTGTCTACGTACACCAAGTCAAATATGTATAAAACCTTTCCATAATAGCACCAATGCGTGCAAAATACTAGGCAATTCATATACCGTACTCAATTCATACACTTCCTATAAACTCCAAAAATGTCTCTTGAGAGAGAAGTTGTTGTCTGGCAAGAATAGTCTAGCAGAAAAGTGTTCCTGATCTCCATCTTACAAGAATGAGATGCATTAGGATTGTGTATTCTACGCAGCTCTCTTCTTAAAGTCTTCCTTTTTCCTGGCAGAGAAGAAAAATGTGACGTCTGGGTTAGACACTTTTTTTCTGGCAGCGTTTTCACTCCCCTCGGTGAAAAGAACGCCTTTTGTCAAATAGGCTAATCGTCAGGCCAAAAACAAAAAGACGAGTGCTCAACTCATTTCCATAGACGTCTTCCATAGCTGAATGGAATCATTTTCTAGGTCACAAAACAGGTGTTGCCGTTTTATTCGGCACATGCCTTTTTCATTTTACACTTCAGTACAAATCAAGAAGGAGAAATATCATTTTCATGCTTGAATGGGTTCTCTTTTGGATAAACAGACATTAGACAGAAGACTGAGGAAAGCATCTCACCAGCCACACCAAAGGGTCTCCTCAGCCCGCCTGTTTGTTTCTTTCCCTCCTTCAGCTCCATGCTTCCTACTCTGATGATCTGACACACCAGGAAGAGACGCTGCCTCATCAGGTCACTTCTGCTAAGGTCCTACATGCAAAAAGTCAACCATAAATAGATGTGGGTCAGAGTTGACGTACAGTGTCAGTTTATTAGTATTAGGTGTTGAAATGCACAAACATAGAATCTGTCTTCATCTTTTGGATTATCTTTAGGTCAAATGAGTCATGGTGTGCTTAAAAAAAGCTTTGGCATTAAAAGTCCCCCGCGGCTCAAATGCAGTGCTGGGTTTGCAAAAAAATGAGTTTTTATTTTAATTTAAAGAACATTTAAAATGCTGGATGAAATAAAAAAGTAATACAGAAATACTTTTAAATTGTGAAATATATGCAAGTAGGCGTGTAACGGTACACAAAAATGTCGGTTCGGTACGTACCTCGGTTTAGAGGTCACGGTTCGGTTCATTTTAGGTACAGTAAGAAAACAACAAAATATACATTTTTGGGTTATTTATAGGGATGATGTTTGATAAGAAATTATCGAGTTCGAGCCTATTATCGAATCCCCTTATCGAACCGATTCCTTATGGATTCTCTTATGGAGTCCAGATAGGTTGTTGTATATGGAAAAAAACACACAATAATTGGTTTAACAAAAGCTCACTTTTATTATATAAGAAAACAATTTAATCTAATAAATAAATAAATATTGACTGTTACCCCACTAAAAAAATAAAATAAAATAAATAAATATTTGCTGTTGTTACCCAAAGTATATTAAGTGGGATTTTTCATCAAAACAAATATATACAGTAACACAAAAACAAGCTGTCTCTGTGATCACTATAGGTGTATAAATAATAATATAGTGTTAAATAAAATCAGTCCCTTGGGCACAAAACTGAAAATAATACAGCTCTCCAAAAAGTGCATTTCTGCTGCTATTTGACATAACTGTTTGTTATGATGCTTTGACATTTTTGCACTTTATTTCTTTATTGAAAGAAAATTCTATGAAGAGAAAAGTTGTTTGCAAATGTGGTTACAATGCTAAAAAAATGAAAAGCTAAAGCTAAAAAAAGAAATACACTTTATTGAGTTAACATTATTTCTTTATAGGGGGAAAAATGTTATGAGCTAGAGAATATAACAACTACACTACCCAGCATGCAACGGGAATGACGAGCATGCGCGGTAGCCCCGAAAAGTGTTGTTGCATGTCGTCACGTATGAATGAGGTTATGAGCACGCTGTGAAAGTAAACGTCAAGAACTAAGCCAACACGCCTCGTCTGCATTATTTATAATTAGACAGACAACACATCTACAGTGTGATTTTGTAACGTTTACAAGGAAAGAAAAACATAAGTTAAAAAAGGGAGATGTCATATATGTATGTGCTGCGGTTGCTTTAAGAAGGTTGTGACAGCTGCCGTAAAGGAGGTGCGTTGCTAGCCTGGTTGCTATGTTTCCGGTTGGTGGTAAAAGTGTTGGTCATGTGTTTGTACCCTGCTCAAATCTCTCAGTAAAGTTATTCATTGGATTATACCTTTTGTTTTGAACTTTATTACACCTTGGAGCGCTTTTTCCCGTCCATTGTTTTTCCTGCTTTCGCTATCTGCGCCTAATGACTGAGCTACGTGACGTCATTTCTTGTGATGTCACACGGAGCATTTCTGGTCGGGACGGGATTCGTTCCGAGGGATTCGAATAAAGAACCAACTCTTTTTCTTTACTATAGTGGTCTCGATAACGGGTACCGGTTCTCAAAAAGGGATTCGAGTCCGAGAACTCAGTTCTTTTCTTATCGAACAACCGGGAAAACCTGTTTCGAGTATCATCCCTAGTTATTTATTTACCAAATTTGCAAAATCTTCCACCAAAAATATTTTTCTTAGTGTAATATTTGATGTGAAGTAATGGGAACCTTGGATAGGTCAATAATTCATAATAACATTGATTTTGATTCAATATTATGTTTTGAGCAATGACAGTTTGAAAGAAAAAAAAACAGCTTTGTTTTATTAGTCAACATTGCAAGTTTTTCTAAATGACATTTAACCTTTAAGCTTTTTTATTTCACTTTTGTTATGTTTTTGTTGATTTTAATAGTATTTTTAGAATGTGCCGTGGGCCTTTAAAACATTAGCTGTGGGCCGCAAATGGCCTCCGGGGCACACTTTTGACACCCCTGCTATAGATAATAAAAAATTAAAAGTGATAAATCTATGGATAAAAAGCAGAGCCTGGCGACGCATGCACGTTTATCATAACTCTCTCTCTCTCTCTGTCTCTGCCCCTCCCTCACCAATGCTGCTGTTTGTTTTGTTTTTAACCCCTTCTTAACCCTGAACGTACATTGAAAAAACACGCAACCCTAACTCAAAATGCCGGACATTTGAGGCATTTAAGAAACTCCGCCCTGACAGCTCGGCAAAAGAGGACATGTCCGGTGAAAAGAGGACGTATGGTCAGTCTATCCTAGCCCGTTAGCTGCTAGCATGCCGTGTGTTGTGCATGGTGTGGATCGTTTACACAACGTGCGTTACGCTACTTAATATGTCCGTGTGGAAAGTCGTTCGGTACACCTCCGAACCGAACCCCCCGTACCGAAACGGTTCAATACAAATACACGTACCGTTACACCCCTATATGCAAGGAATAAAAGCTTAGTTAAACATTCAGGGTGTGAGGAGCAATTTAAAAGCAAATTGTCCAACTTGTCAGATTTCAGGAGGTAATGGATGATTTGTGTCAGAAGCAGGAGTACAGTCACTGGGTTGGGTTGTGGTTACCGTAAAGAGTGCTGGCAGGTTGTTGAGTTTTTCTATTTCTTTAGGCATCCCCATACTGTCCCACCGCACCAGGAAGTTCTCACTGCGTTGATTGAAACAAGGATCGCATTAGGAAACACATTTTCAAAGCATCAGGTTCAATTCAAAAAGAGGAAACATGTATTCAATTTAGCTACCGCTTGTCCTTATTAGGGTCACAAATGAGCTGGAGCGTATCCAAGCCAATCACAGGGCCCATACAAACAATTTACACCCTCATCCACACCCATGAGCAATTTAGAGCAGGGTGGGGCAGCCCGAGGCATTTCAAGGGCCTGCCAGAAAGTGTGGCTTCCCAAATTGAATACACTTTCATTCAAGCTCACACAATCATTGATGGCTAACGAGTTGCTAACTAGCCTTAAACGCAGCTCAAGTGCTACGAGGATGACTCAGCAATCTGTAGCGGGGTTCATTTCAGAATGACAAATACTTTATTAATCCCCGAGGGCAAACTGAGATTTTTTTATTTTTTTTGTGTGCATGAATAGATACATGCAAAAATGTCAATCAATAAATGACAAGACGCTTGGTATAAAATGTTACAGTAAACTACAAGGCAGGCAAACTGGGTTCCATCCTTGGAGGAAGTGGTAGCAAGAAGCTTGCTTTGCAAATGTATGTTTTACATTTGTCATGTTGTAGGGAAATAATGAGGGGCTTGAAATAAGATTCTACTTACTCCAGTTTAGCCCGGCAGTCCTTCATCCATCTTATTTGCACTAATCAAAAGAACAATATTCTTTAGGGTAGTTGTGTTTCACACTTGAAACACTTTGTTAGGCCTGCAGCCCATTAGCAACGCTTCTAAACGCAGCTTTTTTACGCAGAGTGTGAATCAATCAACAGTGTGCATGTGCACCTAATGTTGTTTATGAAATCTATTTTCAAACCGTGTCTGTGGCGATAACTTCAAAATGTATATTTAAGCAGTTTACATTGTCTGGAGAGGGTGGGGCGTGGTTTCATTTGCAATCTGCCTCGAGAATCAACAGATTAAAAAATGGGTCATAAAAGTGACTGTGAAGCAAAATGTACACCAAAGGATAGCCGATATGTAGACCACAAGGAAGTGTTTTAAATGTAGATTACAATCATCATAGGTCCCCTTTAAGAGGAGTTCCATTCTGCAGCAAAATGTGAAGAATTCAATGTCACAGTTGTGACACATTTTAAGTCATTAAAGACTATAACTATCTAGGATTGGGAGGCAAGATGATCATTCTACATTAAGTCTAAATAACCTTGGCGTATAGTTAGAAAGGTGCTAACCTGATGAATTCTGACTGATCTGGGTCATAAAGAGACATGAGCAGCTCAGCATCTTCTCCAATGTTGCATACAAAGTTTTTCAGGTTCATGAGTAGACTGTAGGTGTGCACAGTATTAAACAAAGCTTGGCGCCTCATCTCAAGATTTTGTAGTCGTGTCTGCAAAATAGCCCCCATGTAGGGAGTGGAAAGAGAGAAGAGGTGAAACAGACAAATTCTGCTAATACAATTAACCTTAAAAATAAGCACTGTTACCTTCTCCTCTTGTATTCTGTCATCAACACTGCGGGATGCAGTCTCATGGGCCCGAAACAGACTGACAGTGCTTGTGCAGTCAGGATCCAATGTGTTTCCTGCTTCATCTCGCACAACCAAGTCTAAGCCCAGAATCCTGAGTGCCATAAAGAGTACAAGATGGAGTACTGGAGTGTCACAAAGCCATGACTTAAGCATACACACATTTGACAATGGTGTCAGAGGGCAAAAACACGATTCATACCGGTTTCCGTAATCTATCTTGGCAGTGACTTTCTTTTTGAGTTCTACAAGGTCATCCTTGGGAAGTGTTCCTGACACAATCTGTGATCGATATTCAATGAGACTGTAAGCCATCTTCTGAACAGTCCGGAACAGGGTGGCTTTGTTCGCCTGTAAGACAAAAAATGATGGACTTATAATATTGAAAAAGTGCATTTACTAAGTAAAACAAACTGAATTAAAACATATCAGTGGAGTGTACATACCACAAAGAGCTTGTGCCATATCTGTGCCCATTCTCTCAGAGTAGCCCCGAGCTCTTGCACCAGTGGTAAATCTGATGGAATAATTATTTCCTGCTGGCTACCAACCACAAAAGCAGAATAATAGGGTATTGGAAAGATGTTTCATTGCTCACAGAACACATCACATTATAAAGTTTTAACAGAACGGGAGCATTGTATCTCTATACATGATGAATAAATGGATGTTTTTCCTGTCACAGCCAAGAAAAGCACTTCTGAACCCACACTTAGGACAATTATAAATGTCCTGTTATGTCCCTGGCCGTACGTCAAACCAAAAGCCAAAGTGTGTTATTACAAAGATGACATGTTTACTTGTGTGTGATCTTACCCTGTTCCCTCCACTGAAGCTTCCTTTAAATGGATGTAGGAAGCCGGGAAAATGCCCTGAGAGGAAGCAATTAGTTGAAACATTAGGGTTGCTTATGTAATAGTAAAGTAACATCTTTAAACATTGGAATACTTCTAAATAAAAATAATCGTTTAATAGCACTTCAAAGACACCTATTTTTGCTCTCTTCTCCCTCCAGTATGGAAGTAAAATTGTCTCACATCAACTTATATATATTAATATGATATTAATACATATGCATATACTGTATTTATAAATATACAAATACAAATGTGATATACAAATAAATAATTTGTATAAACACGTATTTGTAAATATATTTTTGAGATTTAAAAATATATACAAATAACATTTTTAAATATAAAAATGTGACATACAAATAAATCAAGAATTTGTATAAATAAACGTGTATTTGTAAATATATTTTTGAGATTTGAATAGAAATATATGCTTGATTATGTATTTGTATTTGTATTGAATTTGCATATGTGGATCGCTTTTTTGCTTTTGTGTCGGTGAGACATTCCTCCCACAAACCAGATGCACAAATAAATGTGACCTACACACTCCCCTGAACAACCAGCAGAGGGCACTGCAGCCAGAGCGGTCTGGGTCAAAGAGCATTATATGCATTATATGCAAAATGCCCGGAGTTCTCTGCACAAAAACAATCCACGTCTTTACAGAGAGAACGCACAACGGCCTGAGCTTGCTAACGTTAGCGTTGTATTAGCTAATGCTAATTTATCCAGTTAATCTAAAAGACCGTGCTAGCTGCTTATTTTATTGTATCAATGCCGTTTAATGACCTTGTCCTGATGTAGATACTGATCTCTTATCAGTGCAATGTGTGTCAAATCATCATCATATATCAATCATCATATGACCCTCTCTAGTGTGCCTCTGATTGGCTGGCCAGTGTCTGACCATGTATATGACCCAGACCGCTCTGGCTGCAGTGCCCTCTGCTGGTTGTTCAGGGGAGTGTGTAGGTCACATTTGTTTATGCATCTGCTTTGTAGGAGGAATGTCTCATCGACACAAAAGCAAAAAAGCAATCCACGTATGCAAATTCAATACAAATACAAAATCAAGCATATTTATATTCAAATCTCAAAAATATATTTACAAATACATGTTTATTTATACAAATTCTTGATTTATTTGTATGTCACAATTTTTATATTTATACATTTTATTTGTATATATTTTAAAATCTCAAAAATATATTTACAAAAACGCGTTTATTTATACATGTTATTTATTTATTTGTATATCACATTTGTATTTGTATATTTATTAAGATATGCATATGTGTTAATATCATATTGATATATATAAGTTGACAATTCTACTTCCATACTCCAGCCTGTAGAATTTATGATCGCTGTTTCAGTGTTTGCATTTGCTTGCTCACCTGCCAGCTTCCACATTCAGTTTGAGTCCTGTGCTTGAGTGTCGGTGTTTTTGTGGCAATAAATCAAACTGAACAAGATGATGAAAAAAAATCTACATTTCCTTGTGATAAAAAGGTCTGAGGTGCATCAAGTCTCATGGTCTTAGACAGCTACAAACGTTTCAGAACTTTTAAAGAGTCATGTTTTAGCCGCAAACGAGGCAATATGACCTCAAATCTATATTGTGATGTATATTGGAGTATGCCTGCAGCCATTGATTATTCTAGTAATTGAGTAATCTATCAATTACTTTGTTTGATTAATTGAATAAAACACTTTTTAGCCTTATTGCGACTTTAAGGCAAAATGTTTAAAAATAAACAAATATTAAATATTTAAATTGTTTCACTGCCCTAGTTAAAATGTAATAATCACTTATTATTTTGTTGTTTCAATACTTGACAGTAGTTTTGGAGGATACTATAAATGTTGGTATTGATCCAATACCAAATAGTTACATGCAGTATTGGTCATACCAATGCTCATACCGATAATTTAAATGTTCACAATCATTGAATGATTACATTTTTGATGACAATTACAATCAAACAAAAACACAGGATGATGGTGTAACAACATAAAAAATGATTTATTATTATTGGCTTTGATTTGAATCTGTTGGATTTTGCCATTAATTTAAGCTCTACTGTGTCCAAGGACTTATTTCCTGAGTATGTAAACAAGAACAAAAACAGCAAAATATGTTGTGATAATAAAAAATATTTTATATGGATACTTTACTTGGTATGTTACTGCTGATATTTTATGGATCCACCACCTTTGTTTCATTCAAAAACTCTGCCTTACTGTTAGCATATCATCGTATAGTGTGTAGTGTAGCGCGTTTAGCTATTCCTCATCCTCCACGGATGATACTTGTGAGTAAAAGTTGATTTTCCACCATAAAGGCAAGAATTGCTGACTTAAAAGTGGCTTTGCGCTGTATAGGTGCGTTAGCTGCTTAAGAAGACCCTACCGCAGACTGATAAAAAAAACATGTATGCATAAAAAAATGAATGATATGAGACAACTACAATCAGGCCCAGTTCGAGGTCATTTTGACGCCCCATGCAGTAGTGGACTCCGCACGCCTATGTCATTTGAAATGTAAAGACAATACATTTGCAACACAACAAGAAGAAAAAATATAACCTATTTAAATAATTACCCTGAGAAAATAACTAAAACTACTAAATGTAGTGGTTGCTAGAAACTACAATGCGAGCTGAATATGAATCATTTTGCCACTAATCCCAACTTTTACTGTAAATGAGAGAAACTATAATCATTTAATAAAGTGTCACCACATCATTTTTTAGTCTGCACAGTTAGACAGTATATGACATATAGCATTATTGTTGTGAAGGCCAAAAGTGCTGGTGCGTAAAAAATAACTCTTGACGGGGGTCGTGTAGGAATGACCCCGAATTTCCACTGAATGCGGAACGGCTGCGGACCGGCTTCACTGCGGGAGGGTGCCGCCATCTGCCGTGGCTCTGTCGTGCAGCAAAATAGCGCATATTTTTAGGAGATCTCGCAAATCCACGCATAATCACGTGATAAAGTAGGCAGTAATCAAGCGAACCACAAAACCTTTATTCTGTCCTTCCAGAGAAGCAAAAGCAAATAAACTTGGTGCTTTTTTTTTTTGCAGCAAGCAACAATACAACAGTAACATCATCCCTAGCGGGCGGGTCACACAATCAGTCCTATCAGCTGATATTTGACACAGACCCCCATATATTCCCATTTAGCTGCCCGAGATATGCCCGTAGTTATTCTTTCATTTTGGACCTCCAGAATCCGCATGTGCTCATCCATTTGTGTCGACAATATGAAATTAAGTCTGAAAACCATTGACAAAGTTAAAGTTAAAGTACCACTGATAGTCACACACACACTAGGTGTGGTGAAATTACCCTCTGCATTTGACCCATCTCCTTGTTCCACCCCCTGGGAGGTGAGGGGAGCAGTGAGCAGCAGCGGTGCCCCCAATTCCAAGCCTTGATGGGGCGGAACACTGTAACCACAAGGCCACTGAGCAGGTTAAAGTTGACTTCATGTCCGTCGCCGCCTATTTGGACCTTTCAAAGTGTAAAAGACTGACTATTTAATTTGGAAAGTAAACCGGATACTATATTTAGTGTTTGTGCATGACTTCCTGTCCAATACTAACAGATTTTAGCTGAATTGAACGGATTTGTTTTGGCGTCCGGGAAAAATAGAAGCTCTGCATATATGTAGCGCTGGAATGCAGAACAGCAACGGCATGTTGGTGACGTTCCGCAGGCGGTGGAAATTGACACACTGACTTGAATAAAAACCCAAAGAGTGCGCCAATGCGCATGTGCCGGTCCACATTTAGTGAAAATCCGGAGTTACCGTATTTTTCGGAGTATAAGTCGCACCGGCCGAAAATGCATAATAAAAAAGGAAAAAAACATATATAAGTCGCACTGGAGTATAAGTCGCATTTTTTGGGGAAACGTATTTGAGAAAAGCCAACACAAAGAATAGACATTTGAAAGGCAATTTAAAATGTCTAAAGAATAGTGAACAACAGGCTGAATAAGTGTACGTTATATGAGGCATAAATAACCAACTGGTATGTTAACGTAACATATTATGGTAAGAGTCATTCAAATAACTATAACATATAGAACATGCTATACGTTTACCAAACAATCTGTCACTCCTAATCGCTAAATCCCATGAAATCTTATAAGTCTAGTCTCTTATGTGAATGACATCAATAATATTATTGGATATTTTACGCTAATGTGTTCATCATTTCACACATAAGTCGCTCCTGAGTATAAGTCACACCCCCGGCCAAACTATGAAAAAAACTGTGACTTATAGTCCGAAAAATACGGTAATAAGAGTCCTCTAGACCAGTGGTCCCCAACCACCGGGCCGCGGACCGATTGGTACCGGGCCGCACAAGAAATAAAATTAAAAAATTCATTCACACCTGGTGGTGGTGGTAAGCTACTTTCATCATTCATTCACACCTGGTGGTGGTGGTAAGCTACTTTCATCATTCATTCACACCTGGTGGTGGTGGTAAGATACGTTCATCATTCATTCACACCTGGTGGTGGTGGTAAGCTACTTTCATCATTCATTCACACCTGGTGGTGGTGGTAAGATACTTTCATAGCCACAGCTGCCCTGGGGTAGACTGACGGAAGCCTAGCTGCCAGGCCCCTCCGACCACCTCCTATCATTCATCATTCAGTCACCAGTGTGAGCGGCAAGGGTGAAGTGTCCTGCCCAAGGACACAACGGCAGCGATTTGGATGTCAAGAGGCGGGGAACGAACCTGCAACCCTCAAGTTTCTGGCACGGCCGCTCTACCCACTACGCCATGCCGCCCCACTAGTGATGTTTCTCAAGGTCCCGTTTTAAGGTGCTCTCTTTTTATTCATTTGGTCTATTCAACTGGTGGCCTGTGATTTCACTTTAAAATAAAAAAGAAATGCTCACATTTTTGCAGAAGGTCCTTAAAAACAGCAAAGTGCTACTGAAACTTTGACAAAATAAGTAGACTAAATTCAAATGTGTACTGTAGAGGACACTAGTTCTCCGGAATGTACCCAATAAAACTAACAGTGAAGGCAGGAGTTCAGCCGGTCCTTAGCTTTCTGGAAATGTGGCCACCAGAACAATTGAGTTGTATGGAGATATACGCTATGACTGCTAATTACCAGTGTGGTGGATGAGGGTCTGCACTGCAAAGTAAACACTCAAATAATAATTGCATAGTTCTCAATGCATATCACTTTATTTAAGCATCTTCTCAAGATGTTCTTGTATATGAAATGTGATCCTTATATAACCAAAATTGCCCCCTTAAGAGTTTAGCAGTTAAAACATAAATATCTTGTTGGAGAACATATAATAAGGTCACATTGGTCATTTTGCAACCTGTGTTAAGATCAGAAATATGATGCGTTAATTAGGCTCATACCTTATGTGATTTGTGGCGCAGCGTGTAGCCTCGATACCACCCTGAAGATGCACAGAGAAGAATGTTACACAGAGACAATGAGATGAGAATAATGACAGTCCAGGCTATCAGTGTTACAATGTGGCAGACTGCACACTCATTTCCATTATCAGATGGAGCGTATTTAATGACAGATAGCGTATCATCGCATCGTAGTTCTTACCGCGGCTTGCTTAGAGAAAGAATAGACAGATGTGTCGGGGCTTGTTGCATATTTATGCTCACTCACCTTCCAATTTCTCCAGTATGTGTACCGTGTCCCCCACCTGCAAGCACAGCTCCGGCTCACCACTGGGATCATAATTGTAGATTGCTAAAAGAATACAAAGACTTTGTTTAGTAGTTGGTCGTTACAGAGTCGCTTACAAAAGGCAATGAGTTATTTTAATTCACTCCCTTGCGTACAAACGTAGTCATTTTGTAATTGGAACTATGCCCTGAGTTTAACAGATAGCTTAAGACAAGGTTTAAAAGGCTGTGCCTTTATACTCTCTTATGTCATCTATCATGTCATTGTGACTATGGGTCAATATTTACACCCTGCAGGTTGTGTTTCTCACTAGTAAAGCCTCAACTTCCCTACAATCATCCTGGCCAGCAGTCATCCACGAAGGTGACCCCGTCTACTGTGCTTTTAAATGACCACCATTACAGAGTTATGGCCACAATCAAATGACAATACACAGGCAAACACATACACGGAAAATATAATTTCCAAAGAGAAATCCATAGCGCAGATCTTTTTTCATGACTTGAGGGAGCAGCACAGGCCTACAATGAGCAGGTCCTGACTTGCAATGGCTGGGGGCTACATTTCACTGCACGCTTCAACTGGCTTAAGTAATCATACATTGTTCTTAACACCAAATGTTACAATTCTTCTCCTGCAATGAGTTTTAAAAAGCTAATCAGTTAGAGAGCTTTTGTACTCTGCTCTCGGATTCTTATAAGTTGTCAGAGTCATATCTAATAGCACAACTGCAAAGACTCCAGACTGCGAGTGACATTTTAAGGGGAGTACTATTGTAGCAAAACCATTTGCAAATGCGTATTGCAATTTGTGTGTGCGTGTGTGTGTAAAAAAAAAATGTATGTCCATGTTCTGATTTGTTTGTGTGAAAGTAGGCCTGGGCAATATGGACCAAAAAGTATATCTCGATATATTTTTACTTAAACTCGATGTTCGATATATCTTGATATATTTTCCGGTGAAAGTATACATATAAAGATATTCATTTTTGAGCGAGATTCACTGAAATTGAAGTGAATGACAACTGTACTGTAAACAGTCAGTGGCACTTTTACTAACCAGTTGGTCAAGATGGGTATTAACAGTACTTTTATTAACCAGTTGGTCAAGATGGGTATTAACAGTACTTTTATTAAACAGTTGGTCAAGATGGGTATTTACAGTACTTTTATTAACCAGTTGGTCAAGATGGGTATTAGCAGTACTTTTATTAACCAGTTGGTCAAGATGGGTATTAGCAGTACTTCTACTAACCAGTTGGTCAATAATAATAATAATAATAATGGATTAGATTTATATAGCGCTTTTCTAGACACTCAAAGCGCTTCACAGAGAAGTGAGAACCCATCATTCATTTTTACAACTCATTCATTCATCATTCATTCTCCGGTGTGAGCGGCACCGGGGGCAAGGGTGAAGTGTCCTGCCCAAGGACACAACGGCAGCGATTTTTGGATGGTAAGAGGCGGGGAGCGAACCTGCAACCCTCAGGTTTCTGGCAAGGCCGCTCAACCCACTACGCCATGCCGCCCCGTCAAGATGGGTATTAACAGTACTTTTATTAACCAGTTGGTCAAGATGGGTATTAACATTACTTTTATTAACCAGTTGGTCAAGATGGGTATTAGCAGTACTTCTACTAACCAGTTGGTCAAGATGGGTATTTACAGTACTTTTATTAACCAGTTCGTCAAGATGGGTATTAACATTACTTTTATTAAACAGTTGGTCAAGATGGGTATTTACAGTACTTTTATTAACCAGTTGGTCAAGATGGGTATTTACAGCACAGAAAAAAAATGTTTAAGTAGTACAGAATTACATAACATAAATAAAATAGATAAATATTATTTCTACGTAAAATAAATAACATAGCTGTGCAAATAATAAATTATTGGCAGCATTTCTTGTGTGAAATATGCCCGGCTTGGCAACTGAAGAACAGTTTTGATTTGGGCTTACATGGTAAACAAGTCAAATGAATGTTTTATCCAGACGCATACATTTGTCCAAATGTGGCCAAGTAGACGCATTGTGGGTTTCCTGTACGTGGTCTACATGTTTAAAAATATATCGATGTATCTTACAAAATCCATATATCGCCCAGCCCTAGTCCGCACCTTGCACCCAGTGATGTTAAGCACGTCAATGTTGGGGAAGCAAAGTCTGGTAAAGTTAAACAGAGATAGGGACATTCAAAGTTATTGCACCAATAACTCAATAACAAAATGTCTTTGAAACACAACCAATGTCTCCGTCTAACCACTGTGACATTGGTAATGAGCTACAGACAACAACACAACACAACAATTTGTCCCCAGAGCAGTAAACTGAGATAATTGTTTTTGGTGCTAAAAAAGAAAGGTTTAAAGTCATCCAACACCTTCAATCACTGTCCCTGAAAACCTCAAATAAAGCCAGAAATCTTGGGGTTATTTTAGATTCTGATTTACATTTCGACAGTCACATCAAATCAGTAACAAAATCGGCCTACTATCACCTCAAAAATGTAAAAAGACTTAGAGGGCTCATGTCAGCTCAAGACTTAGAAAAACTTGTACATGCCTTTATTACCAGTAGGCTAGACTATTGTAATGGTCTCCTTGCAGGTCTTCCCAAAAAAACTGTCAGGCAGCTACAGCTTGTTCAGAACGCTGCTGCTAGAGTTCTAACAAAGACCAAAAAATGTGAGCACATTACACCAATTCTTAAATCCTTACATTGGCTCCCTGTACATCAGAGAATAGATTTCAAAATCCTCCTGCTCACATATAAATCACTACATGGTCTAGGGCCCAAGTATATCACTGATATGCTCCCACTATATACGCCCTCTAGATCACTAAGATCTTCTGAGAGCAATCTGTTAGCGGTTCCAAGAGTAAACTCAAATCAAGGGAGATCATCATTCAGTCACTATGCAACACATAGCTGGAATAAACTTCCTGAAGATGTCAGACTCTCCCCAACTCTCACTACTTTTAAAACTAGACTGAAGACTTTTATGTTCACCTTAGCTTTCAGCTAAATCTTTTAATCTTTTAACTTTTAACGTCTGCACTGTTTTTATTTTTATTGTCTGCATTTTAATTTTGCTTTTATTTTCTTTCATTTCACTTTGTTGTCTGTGAAGCACTTTGAGTCTGCCTTGTGTATGAAAAGCGCTATACAAATAAAGTTGCCTTGCCTTGCCTTGCCTAAATATAACGTTAGTTGTTATGAAGTGCACAAGGGCCTTCTACACAGTGCAGCCACCATATAAATGTTTTATCATTTCTAATTAAAAAAAACTAAAAATATGCCCAAATTTAAGTAGTCTCATATTGATAATACCACATGTATTATTTTGGATGAATCCTGTTTTGTATATTTTTAAAGACTATTTTAAGTTGGCAAACAGTCCAACAATTTGGGATTTGGCAGCATAATTAAGTTGTTCAATTTTGAGAAGCTTTTTTCCCTGAGCCAACAGACACTGTTATAGATTCCAATGAATACTTCAATAGGTATAGATTTAAATTAGTGGGACCACAAATACTAAATCAGAGTCCTTTGATGAACCCTAAATAATTGACCATACTGTAGCAGTAGATTAGTCAACAATTAAAAAGTGTCACAGCTGAACGGTTTGAAGCTGCTGGCAGCTCATTAAAGTTAAAGAAAATTAATAAAAGTCTATAGTTTTATACACTGGCTGGATGAGAAGCGTAAAAAGACATTCCAAGTTATAGCAGAAGTGAATAATTGATTCTAGCAAGAAAGCTCTTCAGTCTAGACTATGGAAGACAGTAAATGTCAGGCTGCTTCAAAGAACTGGAAAAAAACTATTGTGTAATTTAGTCCCAGAGTCGCCCTCCATCTATTTTCTATAGAGCTGATCCAGCTGAGCCTGTCCATGCTGACTAGGAGTGCACTGACACAAGACTATTGGAAACATCCCGGACTTGAGCAGCATTCACCCACCATCTCAGAGCATTAATACGGTGAAAATGTGCTGCACTTAAGGCAGGGGTCAGCAACCTGTGGCTCTAGAGCCGCCCTAGTGGCTCCCGAGCTGCCCTAGCGGCTCCCTGGACCTCTTTCAAAGATGTGTGAAAATGGAAAAAGATGAAGAAAAAAGATATATATTTGTTTAATATATTTTCTGTAGGAGAACAAACATGACACAAAGCTTCCTAATTGTTATAAATCTCACTGTTTATGTTATACATGCTTCACTGAGGAGGATTTGGCAAGCACCGTTTTGTCCTACTAATTTCAACGATCCTTGAACTCATCGTAGTTTGTTTACACGTACAACTTTCTCAGACGCTGCCACAGAAAGACATGTTTTATGCCACTCCTTCTTTGTCACATTTTGTCCACCAAATGTTTTATGCTGTGCGTGAATGCACAAAGGTGAGCTTTGTTGATGTTATTGACTTGTGTGGAGCGCTAATCAGACATATTTGGTCAGTGCATGACTGCAAGCTAATCAATGCTAACATGCTATTTAGGCTAGCTGTGTGTACATATTGCATCATTATGCCTCGTTTGTAGCTATATTTGAGTTAATTGACTTATGTCCTCCGTGTATTTGATTTATATTTGCATGTCTCATGACACATTATCTGTATGTAATATTGGCTGCATTTCTCATAGTTGTTTGTGTGCCGTATTGTTCCAGACCACAGCAAACGTTACCCAGCTTGCAAAGATTGTAATAAATCCATTAGAAGAAGACAGTTTCCTTTAACTTGGACACACACATCTACACCTTTGGTCGTTCTGAGCCAGTCATTTCCAGGAGTTATCTCATCCTGTGAGAAGCCTCCATTTTACTAATGTTTTCCAATGTTGCAAAAATGTGTAGGATAAAAATTTAAATACAACATTTCTGTCAATGAAGATGTGTGTCAGCCTTTGATAGTAGGCTAATATAGCTAATATAGACACTTACATCATTGCCTTCATTATAACACTTATAATATGGCTTTTTATTTTTTGCGGCTCCAGACAGATTTTTATTTTTGTATTTTTGGTCCAATATGGCTTTTTTAACATTTTGGGTTGCCGACCCCTGACTTAAGGTGTGAAGTACGGCTGTAACAACTACTGGTAATAATGAAAAACCGCAGTAAAATTCTCAACGGTTAGTATTACCTTTTCAAATGATCATAAAATGGTGATTGATGATCACACTTCAATAAACTCAAACCGCTGATACTGCTCATAGCTTGGGGAGTGTGCTAATCACTAGCTAGCTTGAATGCTAATATGAATACCACACACAATATTAATATCAAGACAAAGACAGCGGTGGTTGCTCCCTCAGGAAACACCGCCCCGTATGGTTATGGCTGAAATGAATGTCACACACACACACAGGAGCAGTGTTTCCCACACATTCATTTATTTGTGGCGGCCCGCCGTGAAAGAATTAAGGCCGCCACAAAAAAATAAATATTTTTATTTTTATTTTTTTTATTTTTTTTTTTTTTTTTTGTGTCCTGTCAAGCTTCTCAGGCAAATCATATAGTTGATGTAGATGCCCATATCGGCTGTTCACATTTACTTTACAAAAGAGAAGTGTAGGATCAAGATTTTTGGAGCTCTTTGTTCAGTGGATCAGATGTTTGATGAAGCTTTGTGTTTATCTACCACCACTACTGTTTTCTGTTTATTTGTTACTGACTGTGGCAGGACACCTCTGCCTCTGTTTCACTTTATGTTGCTGGTAAATAATATGGTTGTAGTAGTAGGCTAAAGTTAAATTTTTTAGTATGCACTAATTAAAGGGGCAGATCTTTAAGAGACAATTTAGCTTTTATATTTTTATAAGATATATTTTTTGTAAGAACCACAATTAATAATGAATAACTTATTGTTCAAATCTGTATATAAATATGTACATTAAGTGTTGTAATTATATTGTAAAATGGATGGATGGATGGATGGATGGATGGATGGATGGATGGATGGACGTTTAAAACAAAACTGTTATTATTAATTAGTAACTTTACATTTTTTGAGCCTTTTTAGAGAAAATCATATCATTGTAGTAAATTATGCAAATTACTCGATGATGTCATGTGACCACGCCCATAGCCACGCCCATAGCCACAGGTATCTTGGCAGTTTATGGGAAACACTGCAGGAGTATAACTAGATCATGACGCCGGAGCATAATAAAGACTTTGAGTAAGAGGCATACCCTTGGACTGTTTGCACACACATTCACACCTTTACTGGGAGGAATTGAACCTCTGCTGGCTGCACAGAAGTCAACTGAGTGAACCACTACACTACCAGCGACACATTGGCACAGCAACATGCAAAAGAGCAGAATCTAACACCTGACATAATTAGTGTTTCCAACTCCCCAGTAAGGAACATACAGTAGCTATTGGCTGTCATAAAAGTTGCTACAAGTCGTTAGATGACGTCATCACCTTGTTTGCATAATTTTTTGCGATGGATGCTATTGTAGAGAGGAATAACGTCGTGGGAGAAATAAAAAGTGAATTTAAAAAATGCTAAGTCTGATCTTCAGTTGATTCGTAGTTTGTGTTCTTTAAATGTAATTCAATTTTGTTTTGTATTGTTAAATGCAAATTAAAGACTGGAGAAGTTGTGAAATTCACAAAATCCCTTGACTGGCTCATGAACAAATGATTAAGACGTTGCAGTGATTTATCTTAGTGTGACAGGGAAGAAACCTTTACATTTAAAATGACATCTTGCGTTGTAAGCCAGGAATCCCACTGAGGTCAAAATACATAGAGGAATTAAAAAATATCAGTCGGGATTCAAGGGGGCCCTTTTGACGTTCCGGAATAAACGCAAGTATGGCTTCATGTAACAATCGCACACTTCTCTTTGACATGTTGTCACTGCTAGCAGGATGTGTCTCTGTTAGAACAGAATATTACGTTAAAGTACCCATGATTGTCACACACACACTAGGTGTGGCAAAATTATTCTCTGCATTTGACCCATCACCCTTGATCCCCCCTGGGAGGTGAGGGGAGCAGTGATAAGCAGCGGTTGCCGCGCCCGGGAATCATTTTTGGTGATTAACCCCCAATTCCAAGCCTTGATGCTGAGTGCCAAGCAGGAAGGTAATGGCTCCCATTTTTATAGTCTTTGGTATGACTCAGCCGGGGTTTGAACTCACAACCTAGCCATCTCAGTGTGGACACTCTAACCACTAGGCCACTGAGTATTAAGATACATTTAGACAGCGTGGACACGGCAGTTAGAGAAGGCTGCACTAGGCCTACTGCGTGGCTAGCGTAGATAGCAGCCAACTAGGGAAGCGTGAACAAGTCAGTCGGTGTAGGCTGCACTCTCGGTTGTACTCGGCCTGCTACCGTGCTGAGCTCTGAGCACCCAGCCGGAGAGTGGCCCAGTTAGCGGTTTTATCCGGAATCTAAAAAACAACAACACTTTGGCTAGAAAAATAGCAGACTTCCGCTAGGTAGCGGACATCTGGGATGCCTGGCAGCTGCAGCTTTGAGTGCTTTGGAACGGGGGAGGGGCACAAGGCAGTACCTGTCACTGCTCGTTAAAAGCAGCGTGCTGTCACCTCAGAGTCTCCAAGACACAAGAACAGTCTATGAGACACAACAAAAACTTCCAATAACACAGGAAACGGTTGCTAGATTTGTTGCTAGTAGCTGTTGACAAAAAAGTCTCCAAGAGGATTTGGAAAGTCGCGAGATTTAGCGATAAAGTTGCCAAGACTGGACATAATTAGAACATTTGTTTGTACTTTAAATAAGTTATTTTCAAATTTAAATTAAAAAAAAAATCTCAATCTACTGTCTAGACCAGGCCTGCCCATTACGTGCAGGGTGTGTCAGTTGATCGCCAGCCAGGCATTCAAAAAAATCATCCTAAAAATGAGCGATTATCAATCTTCACTATGACGTGACTTTCGTCACTTGATTGATATTGGCGTCATCTTATGAGCAGCCAGCTCAGTATTGAGGGAAAAAAATGACAGACCAGAGGCGGTAAACACTTTTTAATTTTTCTCGCGGCGTACCTGCCGTTAAAACCCTAAAGACCGACGACGGCACACTTCCTGTCGTCACAATAAAAGTGCTGCTCTATCCTGCCGACGCTAGCAAGCTACGGAGTTTGCTGTCAACGTATGTCTTGTAAAGTGTTTAAAAACTAGACAAATAAGATGCCAAAAAGCAACCACTTTCATGAGGTATTGGACAGAAAAGAGGACTTTTTTTTACCTCCACAATGTAAATTCTAAAATGTGGAAGTTATCAGCTCTACTGAGGATCCTGTCTGATTGCAATCACTGCAAGTCATCGGAATCTGGTCATACAGCAACTTATATTCTTGTCTTCATGAAAGAAAGGAATCTATGTTATGGTTATGGTTAGAGTTTATTTCAGACATGGATACAATGACGACATGATACATGTGTTAAACATGCTTGTATTTTTATTAAACACCTTTAAAGTGTTAACAAAAATTGTCTGTTTCATAAATAAATAAAAATTAGGTATACATATAATATAAATATAATATGTAATACATCTTTACAGTACAGGCCAAAAGTTTGGACACACCTTCTCATTCCAATGCGTTTTCTTTATTTTCATGACTATTGAAAGATTGTAGATTGTCACTGAAGGCATCTGTGAAGTGACAACCCTTTCAGGTAACTACCTCTCGAAGCTCATGGAGAGAATGCCAAGAGTGAGCAAAGCAGTAATCAAAGCAAAGGGTGGCTATTTTGAAGAAATTAGAATATAAAGCATGTTTTAAATTATTTCACACACACACACACACGCACGCACACACGCACACACGCACACACACACACACACACACACACATGAAAATGAAGTCACCTCGACTTGGTCATTTGAAAAGTAGCTCGCCTGTTGAAAAAGTGTGGGCACCCCTGGTCTAGACAGACAAAAAATATTGAGTTTTTTAACTGTGTTCCACTTAATTCCACCTTTAAAGATATTCATAAATCAAAGAATATGTCTAAGCTTCAAAGCTAAGGATGAAAAACAAATCAATTGGGCAAGAGTGTGCTTTCAGCTTTTTTTTTTTGGTTAAAAAATGTTTTTGTTAGAATTTTACTAAACTAAATTTACAATAACCTTTCTTCAGATTTTTAACTCTTTTAAGAGTTTTTCACAGCATTTAATGACTGCAATTATTCCGTTTGATCAATCATATCTAAAGGCAAGCAGCAACACTTTTCTCACAAATCCAAGTGCATAAGAGTTTATAAGTCAATGATCACACTGGCTAGCAGTTAGCTCGCTAGGATCTCTACATTACTTCAACTGCATTCATGTTTGCAAGACTGACTCTCTATACAGCATTCATGTTGACATGTTCAACAAAAAGACAGCTTTAGGTATTTAATGTTGTCTTATTTAACATGTAAGTTTGACTACTCTCGACCCAACTTCTTCTGTTTGCTGTTCAATATTTTAGTTTTTTATACATCAACTCTTTTTTTTCTTTATCTCTTTAAATATTCCAGTGTTTCCCATACAGCAGGATATCTTTGCTTTTCAATGTTGAATAAAAAAAGGTTTCCTCAGAAAACAATGTTTACTTATTACCACATTAACACATACAAGAGTACTGAAAATTAAGTACTGGTATTGCTTCTCAGGTACAGTCAATTGGTACCGTATCATTTTAAATGTAAAAAGTACTCATCTCTATAACTAGATCATAACGCTGTGCGCAATACACTGAAGTATAACCAAGCCTTACCTCCTAACTAGAATTGAATGATATGCCCCACTGACAGACACTTTATGGACCGCAATAAAGCTCATGTGTTTCTACTTTTGCAGAAAGACAACATTGTAATGTCAATTGAGCTGCATGAATAAAGCCTCACAGTGCATGAATACTCATCGGTGTATTCTAATGTGTCAAAACAGAAAACATACGAAATAAAGAGCAGACAGTAAAATTGTTTAGTTTAGGTTTTGTGGCTCGTATTTGTGGCTGAAACTGTTGATAACATGTCTCATAAAGTAGTTACATTTATTTGAATGTATTTCATTTTTTTAATTGTTCATTATTATCTGTTTTTTTTTCTTTTATTTTGATTGTGTTGGTATTACTAATTTTGTTTTCACCATACTATTGGCCATGTAAGGCAATTTAATTTACAGAGCACAATTCATACACAGGGCAATTCAAATACAATAGAGGCTGTAGTTTCCACCAAATGTTGCTCACACAGAGGCGATGATTCTTTGTCAGACAGTCAACATACTGTGGTTTAAAGAACATGACATCATGAACAGTATGTTGAGATGTATTCATGGGGACCTGCAATATATCATCCACAGGTAGCATAATTCTGCTCAATAAAATACTGGCCTCCGAAAGGAGTTAAGAACAGAGGGCCGTTTTTCCCCATGGAGACGCCATAAAATGTGCATATCATAGAGGTAACAGTTAAGCTAGCATTTATTCCCCTATGTCCATCACACTAAACCCAACCAAGTGGGACACCGTCGTGTCTTTTAATATATTTACATGCAGTCCAGATTTTATTATTTTTTACTAGTTAGAATTATTAAATTATTCATCAAAGCAACATAATATGAATCAAAGCTTTTTTAAGAATCAAATTAATCTATTTAATCAATTGTTGCAGCCCTACTCAGGCTGCACAATTTTGAGAAAAACCTAATTGCGAGTTTTCTCTCCAAAATTGCGATTGTAATTCGATTTGCAATTATTTTCTATATTTCATACATACAAATACATAAAAATGTGAAGGAAGACATGTTACTTTTAGACTGCCAACCAACATATTCTTGTCTCAAGGTGCATTAGAACAATACGCAATCATTTACTTTAAAAAATATTTGGCTTTATGCAGACAGACTCAGAGCTTTTGTCTACATCATCCTCTTAAACTGAAGATAACCGATAAAAACTATACAGTGATTATGTTATGTAATCATCATATATAATAATAACTCAAGTAACCATTTAAAAGGATATAAACTTTTATTTCATGTAGAATTGTTTACCACTGTACTGTAATTAGAAAGTAAATAACTTTTAGTTATCCTAAATAGATAAACAAAAACGTAAAATGTATTAATTTCTGTAAGCAAACTTTAATTAAATATTGAAAAAGTGTGGTTATTTCCCCGTTGGAAAAACGAGGTCGGGTTGTCTTTGTTTATTGCCATCACGTGATCGCGGCATTTTTACTCGTTGGTCTGTTAATGGGCGTATATTGCCCATCCTATTTGACGCTCAAATATTACAACAACAGGATATTTCACATTGTAAAAATGTCAACTTTTTGCTGTTATTCATCACACTAATTAAAACCTTGATGTGGATTAATTGTGCAGCCCTAAGCCCCACATCTTGTGCAGCTACATACTAGGGTTGTGCGATGGATGATATACGATATACAGTGTTTCCCACACATTCATTTATTTGTGGCGGCCCGCCACGAAAGAATTACGTCCGCCACAAATTTAAAAAAATAAAATAAAAAATATATATATATACACTACAGTTCAAAAGTTTGGGGTCACCCAAACAATTTAGTGGAATAGCCTTAATTTCTAAGAACAAGAATAGACTGTCGAGTTTCAGATGAAAGTTCTCTTTTTCTGGCCATTTTGAGCGTTTAATTGACCCCACAAATGTGATGCTCCAGAAACTCAATCTGCTCAAAGGAAGGTCAGTTTTGTAGTTTCTGTAACAAGCTAAACTGTTTTCAGATGTGTGAACATAATTGCACAAGGGTTTTCTAATCATCAATTAGCCTTCTGAGCCAATGAGCAAACACATTGTACCATTAGAACACTGGAGTGATAGTTTCTGGAAATGGGCCTCTATACACCTATGTAGATATTGCACCAAAAACCAGACATTTGCAGCTAGAATAGTCATTTACCACATTAGCAATGTATAGAGTGTATTTCTCTAACGTTAAGACTAGTCTAAAGTTATCTTCATTGAAAAGTACAGTGCTTTTCCTTCAAAAATAAGGACATTTCAATGTGACCCCAAACTTTTGAACGGCAGTGTATTTTTTTTTGTTGTCCTGTCCGGCTTCTCAGGCAAATCATATAGTTGATGTAGATGCCCATATCGGCTGTTCAGATTTACTTTACAAAAGAGAAGTGTAGGATACTTCTCTTGTTGCCTTATTTGTATTTGACCACTACTGTTTTCTGTTTATTTGTTACTGACTGTGGCAGGACACCACTGCCTCTGTTTCACTTTATGTTGCTGGTAAATAATATGGTTGTAGTAGTAGGCTAAAGTTAAATTATTTAGTATGCACTAATTAAATATGTACATAAAGTGTTGTAATTATATTGTAAAATGGATGGATGGATGGACGTTTGAAACAAAACTGTTATTAATTAGTAAGTATACATTTTTTGAGCCTTTTTAGAGAAAATCATATCATTGTAGTAAATTATGCAAATTACTCGATGATGTCATGGTGACCACGCCCACAACCACGCCCCCACCGCCACAGGTATCTTGGCAGTTTATGGGAAACACTGATATAAATGATATAAACTTGGCTGATGATAGAGCTTTTGATACAATATTGTGATCATGCATATTGGTGACACGTTCTAGCGGAGTGCTGAAAATTTGACAGCGACAAGCGAACGACCGGGTCCTTAGTGTACTGTAGCGTCCTCGCTAGCGAGCTAATGGCTAACATCTCTCCACAGTGCAAAGCCGCTTCTAGTCAGCATTTCTTGCCTCTATGGCAGTAAAGAGTGTTTCTTACAAGTATCATCACTGGAGGACGAGGAATACAAGACACATCGTAGGAGTATACAATAAGCCAAGCTAACAGCTAAGCCAGAGCTTTTAAATATGAACAAAGGATTGATACAAATTTTGAAAGTAACGTTACCAAGTATAATATCAGCATGTGGTCAGTTCTACAGAGATTAGATCAATATTTTTTATTATCACAAAACGTTTTTTGTTATTTTAACAACCTATCTGAGGGCAAAAATTAAATTAGAGATAATACTAGAAAATTATTTCAATATCTAATTGATATTGTTACACCACTGTCCTGTGTTTTTGTCCGATCATAATTGCGATCAAAAATGTAATCATTCAATAATCTTGACACTTTTAAGTATCAGTATTGGTATGAACAATCCGGCCCATGTTATTACTTGCAGGCATGTGATTTGAACTTCATGAAAAATAAGCCGGGGGCCTAGGGGACGCAGGTCCAGGGCACTTGGTGGGGGGAAAAGGGGGATAAGCCGCCCTCCCCCCGAAGCTCCTGTTTTTTTCAGCAAATGAACACGCAAAAATTTGCCAAAAAAAACACAGTTTAAAGATGTTTTAGTGTTTAAATAATTGAAAAATTATCAACAGAGTTTACATAAATACACACCCTGTTCAAATGAATCACAATGTCTGTTTCAGTCACTATGTTATTTAGTCACTACAGTAATTACAACTTGTGTTCACATCCACAGGAACCACATGGGTTAGCCCCGTGTTTTTCAACCACTGTGCCGCGGCACACCGGTGTGCCGTGAGATACAGTCTGGTGTGCCGTGGAAGATTATCTAATTTCACATATTTGGGTTGAAAACATGTTTTGCAAACCAGTAATTATAGTCAACAAATGATGTGTTGTTGTTGAGTGTCGGTGCTGTCTAGAGCTCGGCAGAGTAATCGTGTAATACTCTTCCATATCAGTAGGTGGCAGCCGGTGGCTAATTGCTTTGTAAATGCAGGTAAAAAGGTGTCTGATGCTAAAACCAAAAATAAACAAAAGGTGAGTGCCCTTAAAGAAAGGCATTGAAGCTTAGGGAAGGCTATGCAGAACAAAATTAAAACTGAACTGGCTACAGAGTAAACAAAAACAGAATGCTGGACGACAGCAAAGACTTACTGCGGAGCAAAGACGGCGTCCACAATGAACATCCGAACATGACATGACAATCAACAATGTCTCCACAAAGAAGGATAAAAACAGCTGAAATATTCTTGATTGCTAAAACAAAGTAGATGCGGGAAATATCGCTCAAAGGAAGACATGAAACTGCTAGAGGAAAATACCAAAAACAGAGAAAAAGCCACCGAAAAAGGAGCGCAAGACAAGAACTACACACAGGAAAACCGCAAAAAAGTCAAAATAAGTGACAGTGGTGGTGACAGTACACCTACTTTGAGACAAGAGCTATAGTGATGCATGTTTGGTTATGGTTTAAAGTCAGCCATCCAACAATTGCGACAATTACTTTTAACTGTCAACTGAGTTTAGGATTTCTGCTGGTGGTGTGCTTCCGGATTTTTACAACGCAAAAAATGTGCCTTGGCTCAAAAAAGGTTGAAAAACACAGGGTTAGCCTACTCTACAGTATTTACAGCCTTAATAGTGTTCACTTCACAGCCACAGATGGTTCATCTAGTTATTTACATGATTTACACTTTACGTTGTCTGTTTCAGTCACTATGTTATTTAGTCACTACAGTAATTACAACTTGTGTTCACATCCACAGGAACCACATGGGTTAGCCTACTCTATACAGTATTTACAACCTTACTAGTGTTCACTTCACAGCCACAGATGGTTCATCTAGTTAGTTACATTATTTACACATGACTTTGGTTCATTCACACATTATTTGGCATTATTGCTTTGATGGCTCTGACATGAGCCTTCCTGGCAAATTTCTGAGCAGCTTGCATTTTCCTTTTTGTTTCTGCTTTAGTGGATTCTGCCTTGGGTTTTATAGCCAATTTCTGTCTCTTCGACTCCCTCTCCACTTCTAAATGCTCCAAATGCATAAAGTACAAACAATGTTTATTCTATTAGCTAACTTCCTTTATCTGAATAGCCATTTGTGATTTACAGCATGAAATAACAAATATCTTGCAGTCTTGTTGTTTGTTTCAAAATGATTCAACTATTCAATGTCAAAATACAAAGAGTAGAAACAATGGACAAAATGTCAGCCACTGTCTTGTTGTAAAACACCAATAAAGATGAAAAGTAGCATTTAGACAGGCTATACGTAGCAAAAGTCATCTCATGTCTGCCACAATCATGTGTGTTCTTAAATGTGTATTCCACCTCTTCTATGTCGAGAGCAGTTTGGATTTGGGCTTACAGGATAAACAACTAAAATGAATGTTTTGGGCATTGTTTTATCCAGACGCATACATTTGTCCAAATGTGGCCAAGTAGACACATTGTGGCTTTCCTGGACTTCGTCTACATCGCTAAAAGAAAAATCTAAGGAAGAGAATCACTCTGCCATCTTCCACTAGTTTTTCTTAATATAAAAAACGCCAGCTTGAATATTCCCTCTTCTCTTCTCCGACTCCCTTGTTGTCGTTTGGGATGTCTGTTGTGATTTCCCTTCCTGGTTCCATGACCCGCCCTATCTTGCCTCTGATTGGCCTGTCCCTAATGTTTTGCCCTAATCTTAACCAATGGTGACTCATCATAGTAAACCAACCGACCAATCATGGATTTTCTTATACGTAAACCAACCACTCATCATTGATGTTTCCTATATTTGTTTTCCCCCCGCAAGTGGAGTTGCTTCGCTATGTAGCTTTGCTTTTTAATTTAATCATTTTTAATGGAAAGCCGTAGTTGTTACCACTGCAGCCGTAAACCAGAATGGATTATCAAAAACCATACTCATTACGTGAAAACCGTAGCTGTTGGCAGGTATGGCAAAGAGACGGATCAAGATTTTAACACACATCGGTCGGAAAAAACTTTTTTATATTTTTACAGAGATAAAAAATACAGATTTTCGACTATAGACGGAAAAATCACATGCCTGTACTTGGTATTTGATCGATACCTGAAATTGTACTATTGACCAAAACTAATTAAGTACGAAACAACAGAAGAAGACATAACCATGGAAGTAGATTAAGAATAGTTTTGACAAAATAATACAACAAAAAAATGATGCAATATGTCACTCGTGCTTGGGGAACCCAGTAAAACAGGAAATGCCAACCAGGTAACAGTATTCACTGAGCAATGGGAGGGACACGCTAAAAGCCAATCACGTAACAGTATCAGTTTGGTTACGCCGACTTTCTGTCTCGCTTTAGATTCTCTGCATTAAGTGAGAAGAAAAACTGTAATATCTTGATATATCAACTCAATAACAGATGTCCGTCTTTAGTTTTGTTGGTTTGTGTCGTGTTCAATAGTTTACACACTCTCAAAACTGCAACTGCCTTCAAACCCCCTGCAATTATTTGACCACCTCACCTGTGCTCATCCTAACTGGCTACCAGACACCTTCTCCACTGAGAAATAGCACATTTGGTAAGTTGGAAATTGCATTACTGTATTTATTGACAGGCTTAAATAAGTCATAAAAAATATCAATATTGACCAATATAAAAAACGTGTAACGTTTTCAGCCATATTGCTTAGCCCTATCCAAACAACAGAATAATAAGTGCTTATTAGATTTTAGATTTTTACAGAAGTGTCAATACAACACAGGGTTTCCCACACATTCATTTATTTGTGGCGGCCCTCCACGAAAGAATTACGTCCGCCACAAATTAAAAAAATTAAAAAATTAAAAAATTAAAAAATAAAAACTTTTTTTTTTTTTTGTCCTCCAGCTTCTCAGGCAAATCATATAGTTGATGTAGATGCCCATATCGGCTGTTCACATTTACTTTACAAAAGATAAGTGTAGGATACTTCTCTTGTTGCCTTATTTGTATTTGACTTTATTAAATGTATTTATATTAGAAACACAACATGTGTATATAACAAAGGGTGCAAAGTGTGCAGGCAGTAGGAAACACATGGTTAAGTGTAGGGAGTAAAACTGATGGCAGTCTAAAGTTCAAGATTTTTGGAGCTCTTTGTTCAGTGGATCAGATGTTTGATGAAGCTCTGTGTCTATCTACCACCACTACAGTTTTCTGTTTATTTGTTACTGACTGGCAGGACACTTCTGCCTCTGTTTCACTTTATGTTGCTGGTAAATAATATGGTTGTAGTAGTAGGCTAAAGTTAAATTATTTAGGATGCACTAATTAAAGGGGCAGAGCTTTGAGATATTTTAGCTTTTATATTTTATAAGATATATTTTTTGTAAGAACCACAATTAATAAATATAATTCAGTGAATAACTTATTGTTGAAATCTGTATATAAATATGTACATAAAGTGTTGTAATTATATTGTAAAATGGATGGATGGATGGACGTTTAAAACAAAACTGTTATTATTAATTAGTAAGTACATTTTTTTAGCCTTTTTAGAGAAAATCAAATCATTGTAGTAAATTATGCAAATTTCTCGATGATGTCATGGTGACCACGCCCCCACCGCCACAGGTATCTTGGCAGTTTATGGGAAACACTGCAACATGTTGAAACAGAAAGTAAGCAGAAAATAACAGTAAATGAACAAGTAGATTAATAATCTATCCATCCATCCATTTTCTACAGCTTGTCCCTCATAATTTTGACTAAAATATCTTACTGCATACGTCAGCAGCCAAATTAAGAGCCATTGTAACCCCTTTCCTGATATACTGCTTAAAGAGAAGTTGTCTAGTACGTTCACTATGTTATTTAATGACATTTTATTTCAATGTTTTAAATTTGTTCTTTGAGTGCAATAAGAAAAGTATGTCTAATGTATAACATTTTCTGTTCAAATTAAGACAAATACATTTTTTGTGGTACACTTTATTTTGAAAAGTATCGAAATATATTTTGGTAACGGTACTGATACCAAAATATTGCTATTGGGACAACACTACACCTGGCATACTACCTCTGAAACTGGCAAATCAGCGGTTAGACTTTACATTCCATGATGCTAAAAGAAAGACAATTTACAGTTTTAATACACAGTGGCGATGGAGGTAGAGATTCCTGCATCCCATTTAGTTCATATTTAAAAATATTACTATAAATTAATTGTGGGGGGAAAAAGCGGAACATTTCAGCTTTAATAGGCATTATATTAAGTCAATATTTACCAAATAATGATTCAAATAACTCAATTGTCCACATTTTGGATCATGAAACTATATTAAAATACAAATTCTTTGTCACGATCAGTTATTAAAAACTACTATATTGTACTGCTTGGTGAATATAATAGACGCTGCAAAAATGTTACTTTGATATGTTATTATTACCTTAAACTCCACTTAAGCTCCAGCTCCGATAAACCTACTTGAGATATGCTACGATAATATCAAATACCTTGTAATCTCTTCTTTCATACAAAATGTTTGGCGGAAAGGCAAAAACTGACTAATGGGATTATTCAAATCAGACGTCTGGGTCTGATGGCTTTTCTTAGAATGGAGTACAGTATGTCCTACATCTTTGTAGAGGCGTATAAGGGTGTGGAGGGACTGACTATAATGCCATCCCTCCTTTTAATTAGCACCTTTTATCAACAAAATATCTAATTATTTAAATGTCAAATACATCAATTAAATGGTAGCAGAGACAGTGACTTACAGTCTTGGTGAACCCTGGCCTGTACCTGAAGGAGAATGACACTGACAGAATAACAGCTTAAAGTCACCAGTTGGGATCCAGAAAGATTAACTCGAAAATTCCCCAGCCTCTGCCATTAAACACAAAGTCATGTCTAGCCAAAAGGGCTGATATTTGTGCTTGTAGAGCTCCATATTCCACCTTACAGAAGATTCTGAAAAAATGTGAATCTCGTTTTCCTGCTTACTGTTGAGGCTGCGATTCTTTTTTTTTTTTTCTTTCTTTTTTTTATTAATCAATCAACAAAACAATACACAACAATACCACAACAATGCAATCCAATCCCAAAACCAAACCCATCCCAGCAATGTTAGGAATAACAACAAACAGAGCAATTGAGAGCAATTGAGGACATACAAACATGACACGGAACAATACAAATGTAGTGAAACAAAAATGAACATTATCGACAACAGCATCAATATTGGTAATAATTTCAAAATAGCAGTGATTAAAAAAAAAAAAACCCTCATTGATATTATCATTAAAAACATTAATAAAAAATAATTTAAAAAATTAGAAATGAACAATAGTGTCACAGTGGCCCACACCTGCATCACATCTCACAAGCTTGACAACACGCTGTGTCCAATATTTTCCACAAAGATATAATAAGTCATATTTTGGTTCATTTAAAAGTTAAAACAAATTTAAATAATGGATCCCATATTCCAATATATGACTCATTATTATCTAAACTAAATGCAGTTTGTTCTACTGATATCATCTCCATAGCTTGTGTATACCAGTCAGTAAGAGTTGGACTATCAACAGCTATCCATTTTTTAAATATTACCCTTTTTGTTATTATGCATATTGAAAGAAAAGCATTTTTACTTTTTGATGACACGTTACTAAATTGATGGAGATCCCCAAGAATACAAGTTTGCAGTGTCATTGGGATGTTTATATTAAGGAATGTGATTGCTTCTTTTGTTGTTTTCAACCATAACTCTTTTATTCTCTGACATTCCCACAATAAATGAACAAGAGTTCCCTCAGCTGCCCGACACTTCATACATAACTTGCTATCTACTACACCAAAAGGCTGCGATTCTTTGGAACATTGTTTTTGTAAATGGCCACGTGCTTACGTTTAAAATAAATAACATTTTGTGTCAATTAATTTGATCAATGTTGTTAGTAGTGCGGTCACATGATTTAAAAAAATTAGAAATAAATTAATTATGATGCATCCATCCATTTTCCTCTGCTTATCCGGGGGCAGCAGCCTAAGCAGAGAAGCCCAGACTTCCCTCTCCCCAGCCACTTCATCCAGCTCCTCCCGGGGGATCCCGAGGCGTTCCCAGGCCAGCCTGGAAACATAGTCTTCCCAACGTGTCCTGGGTCTTTCCTGTGGTCTCCTACCGGTCGGACGTGCCCTAAACACCTCCCTAGGGAGGCGTTCGGGTGGCATCCAGACCAGATGCCCGAACCACCTCATCTGGCTCCTCTCCATGTGGAGGAGCAGCGGCTTTACTTTGAGCTCCTCCCGGATGACAGAGCTTCTCACCCTATCTCTAAGGGAGAGACCCGCCACCCAGCGGAGGAAACTCATTTCGGCCGCTTGTACCCGTGATCTTTGCATCACAACCGGCATGGCGCCGTTGGGAGAGTGGGCTTGCCAGCAACCTGAGGGTTCCTGGTTCGATACCCACCTTCCACCAACCTCGTCACGTCCGATGTGTCCTTGAGCAAGACACTTCACCCTTGCTCCTGATGGGTGGTGGTTAGGGCCTTGCATGGCAGCTCCCACCATCAGTGTGTGAATGTGTGTGTGAATGGGTGAATGTAGAAATAGTGTCAAAGCGCTTTGAGTACCTTGAAGGTAGAAAAGCACTATACAAGGATAACCCATTTACCATATATTTTGGACACCACACAGATGGACACCGCACATTTCCACAGGACAAGCTAATGGTCGGTAACACGTCTGCACACATTTAGCTGTTAGCTGTTAGCAGCCAACCTGAGCAGAGCATTATGTCATTATGTTGACAGAAAAAGGATTTGTCACTCAGACAGGAATTGTGCAGCAGATTTGCCTTCAGGGTGTGGAGGATGAATAGTTTACAACTACACACACACACACACACACACACACACACACACACACACACACACACACACACACACACACACACACACACACACACACACACACACACACACACACACACACACACACACTTGTATTTCTTACTTTCTTGAGACCTCCAAAAAATGCCTACCTCTTTAGGACCACCCTTTCTAGATATATAAAGATTAGTATTTACAACATTAATAATATATACATATTATGCAAATATAAAAAAGCTTGTTGCAAAAAATTAGTTGAAAAACTTTGAATTTTGAAAGTGTTATAATAAAAGTCATTAAACTCAACAAAGTAAAAGTTTTACAAGAAAAACTGAACATTTGTGCAATATTATGATGAAAGTTGGAATTTTACTCAATAACAGTCGCAATTTTACAAGAAAAGCATAAAATGTTGGCAATTTTATGAAAAGGGTGGTCATTTTACTCGACAAAAGCCACAATTTTAAAAGAAAACTTAAAAATGTTGGCACTATTATAATAATAAAAATAATCTGAATTTTACTTGGCAAAATTATGACAAATATAATTTTACTTGTCACTATTTTACAAGAACAACAACAAAATTGGCAATACTGTGATAAAAGTCAGAATTTTATGACAAATGTCCCCATTTTGCATTCAAAAATGATAAGTTTACATAAAATAGTAATAATGTTACGAGAAAATATTGTAAAATTACAGAAACAGAAAGAATATGAGAAATTGTTCCCAATTTTATTAGAAACAATTTGACACAGTGAGAAAAAGACTGCTTTTAGTTCATTTATTTATTTGGAATTTTTTGTTTTTGTAATTTGTTTTTAATCTTCATTATTTACTTCACGTTATTACAGTACGTCTCTATACGTATCTATTAAATTGTTTTAATTCATTTTGGCCAAAGGAGGCGCATTTCAATTTCTTACGCACTTGTTATTACATATGTTGACCAGAGGGGGAGCACTTCAAATTCTTACACACACTTGTTATTACATATGTTGACCAGAGGGGGAGCATTTCAAATTCTTACACACACTTATTACATATGTTGACCAGAGGGGAATCACTTCAAATTCTTACACACACACTTGTTATTTCATATGTTGACCAGAGGGGGAGCACTTCAAATTCTTACACAAACTTGTTATTACATATGTTGACCAGAGGGGGAGCACTTCAAATTCTTACACACACACACACACTTGTTATTTCATATGTTGACCAGAGGGGGAGCACTTCAAAACTTCAAATTCTTACACACACTTATTATTTCATATGTTGACCAGAGGGGGAGCACTTTTAAAAGCGACACACAGTCGATTAGAAAAATCCCTCCTTTGTGGGACCACCCTCATTTTGATAGCTGTCACCACAAATGAGACATTGTCTATTAGATGCAATGTATGTCATCACTTGTTCACACCTCCTCATATGGAAGATACTTGTCCTTCTTCATGTCTCAAGAAGGGTAAGAATACAAGAACACACACACACACACACACAAGTACAGGTACCAAGGCCACACCTTTATAAAGCCACAAGTAGTAAAAAGTAAGGTTGCCAAAGGACAGTGGTGATTAAATGCCTTCGCATGCATGCAATCCTCTTGAGGTGAAACAACTTGTGGCAGCACCCTGCAGGGTCCTAGACCACCTAGAGCAGGGGTCTCAAACATGCGGCCCGCGGGCCAAATGCGGCCCGTGAGACGTTATTTTGCGGCCCGCACCTTAATATGAAAATTTAATGTTAGTGCGGCCCGCGAGTTTTATAGGAATGGCACTTGATAGCGTCATACTTGTAAACCCCCCTATTTTTCCGGGGTACTCCCGAATTTCAGTGCCCCTCCCAGAAATCTCCAGGGGCAACCATTCTCCCGAATTTCTGCCGATTTTCACGCAGATAACAATATTAAGGGTGTGCCTTTAGCGTCCTCTACAGCCTGTACAAACAGCGTGCCAGCCCAGTCACATGTTGTATTTGGCTTCTGTAGACACACGTAAGCGACTGCAAGGCATACTTGGTCAACAGCCATACAGGTCACACTGAGGGTGGCCGTATAAACAACTTTAACACTGTTACAAATATGCGCCACACTGTGAACCCACACCAAACAAGAATGACAAACACATTTCGGGAGAACATCCGCACCGTAACACAACATAAACACAACAGAACAAATACCCAGAACCCCCCGCTAACACCAAACCCCGGCCCCCGAGTTAGGGCTGCAAGGTGTTCTGGGTATTTGTTCTGTTGTGTTTATGTTGTGTTACAGTGCGAATGTTCTCCCGAAATGTGTTTGTCATTATTGTTTGGTGTGGGTTCACAGTGTGGCGCATATTTGTAACAGTGATAAAGTTGTTCATACGGCCGCCCTCAGTGTGACCTGTGTGGCTGTTGATCAAGTATGTCTTGCCGTCACTTACGTGTGTCTACAGAAGCCTCATACAACATATGTCTGGGCCGGCACGCTGTTTGTATGGTGAAAAAGCGGACGCGACGACAGGTTGTAGAGGACGCCAAAGGCAAGTATGTTGCTAGGGCGGGAAAGCCATTCAAAGAAGGTAAATTCATTAAAAAGTGCATGTTAGATTTTTTTAAGAAATCTTTTCTTGCGGCCCAGCCTCACCCAGTTTCTGCATCCAGTGGCCCCCAGGTAAATTGAGTTTGAGACCCCTGACCTAGAGGGTCCTAGACGTCCTAGACGACCTAGAGCAGTGGTCCTCAACCTTTTTTCAGTGATGTACCCCCTGTGAACATTTTTTTAATTCAAGTACCTCCTAATCAGAGCAAAGCATTTTTGGTTGAAAAAAAGAGATAAAGAAGTAAAATACAGCACTGTCATCAGTTTCTCATTTATTAAATTGTATAACAGTGCAAAATATTGCTCATTTGTTGTGGTCTTTCTTGAACTATTTGGAAAAAAAGATATAAAAAGAACTAAAAACTTGTTGAAAAATAAACAAGTGATTCAATTCTAAATAAAGATTTCTACACATAGAAGTAATCATCAACTTAAAGTGGCCTCTTTGGGGATTGTAATAGAGATCCATCTGGATTCATCAACTTCATTCTAAACATTTCTTCACAAAAAAATAAATCTTTAACATCAATATTTATGGAACATGTCCACAAAAAATCTAGCTGTCAACACTGAATATTGCATTTCTTTTCACACTTCTTTTTGACAGACATTTTAGTGATAAACCTGAGCTTGCGTACTTCACTGAGTTTATGAACTTACAGTCATATTTTGTTGAAGTATTATTCAATAAATATATTTATAAAGGATTTTTGAATTGTTGC